>NC_090646.1:233295910-233446445 GCF_040937935.1 Hyperolius riggenbachi | reverse complement strand
ATAAAGTTACAATCACCTAGAGTTTATGAGAATATGAGTTAAAGCAGACCTGATCTCAGAACTTCTCTTCTCTAAAAGATACGCAACAGCATAACAACCTGTAAAGAAAAACATTTCTTTATTACAGCTGATACAAATTCTTCATTAAATATGCAGTGTGTCTACTTCCTGCTTTCATGGAAGCAGATATAGTGTTATCATTCAGTGTTTACTAATTTGCTGCTCTGCCTTGGCAGAGGAGATTCCTGAGCTGACACAGCTGAGAGATCAAATTACACTGCACAGATGATGGGGAATTAGACATGCTAAACTCTCTAAACACATACAGGGTGCATATCACTATGTTTTCCTTCTGTCCTGTGCAAGAGCTCAGGTCCACTTTGAGCTCCATAGACACGCTAGATGAAACTCAGCTGAGGTGGCCGATAATGGTTATCTCTGTCGCAATTCCAGCATTTGTACGGCAACCATTGGTCCCTCTCGACCACTCAGCCAGCGATCCATCCTGACGAATCACTTTGGCCGAGCAACAGTTTAGAGCATTGTTCTCCACGCTTACCCCACATGCCATGTGATGCCCCTCCACGTAAAACAGAACACATTGCTCCCTTGCATGCACAGCTTCATCCCTGCAATGTTGCTGAAGGGATCGGGTCCCAATCCCAGTCAGGTGACACTGATTGTGGTTCTGTATGAAGCTTTAGGAATTTGACAGTGTATATAGACAGAAGCAGAGATAATTATGATTTTAAAGGAACAGAGTGGCACAACTATCTTACTGTTTTGTTGTACCATTTTATCCTGTGCTTATGTTTGAAATCGTACAAATACTGTAAGTTGTTTTTAGCTTCTTATTTCTTCTGCTAATTGACTTTATATTCAGTAAAAAAAAATGTACTTATCTTATTTCTGATTTTTAAATGTACATTTTTTATAACCACATTCCATACCTCTCAATTGTCACCAGGGGTGCCTGGTCCACCATGCCGACCAGGCAGTCGCCTGGGGCACTGTGCAGGATGGGGGGGGGGCGCACAGCCACGGGGGGGGGGGGGACCGTGCCCACCCCCCCCCCCCCTCACCAGATTGTGGTACCCCCGAGATGGTGAACTGGTTTGCGGTGTTTAATAGACGCTGTGCCAGTTCCCTCCCCGCAGCCCGCAGCTCACCTCAGCCTGTGGGAGTCTTCTGCCAGGCAGAGCAGGGTTACGGGGAGATGGCTTGCGTAACCCTGCACTGGAGAATATTTGTATCTCCAGTACAGGGCTTTGGGCGCCATCTTCCCATAGCCCTGTTCTGCCTGTGCCAGCGCAGGAGTTCGGTAGCTGCTGGGTGCCGGAAGATGATCGGGGGAGCTGTGCACCGAGTCTTCTGCCAGGTGAGTAAATGCTTTTTTTTTTACAGGTGCACATTATTTTTTGGTGAAACGCTGCCCAGATTACAATTATTTTCTAGTGAAACATTGCTGCATTATGAATCACACAAAAATCGTGGCACGAGGAAATTAAAAAAGGGAATGCACGGATGCGGGAATTGTGATAAATGCCCATATATAGAAAGATGGGATTACTTCTATAATCATGATGGATCGGAAACATTTATGATTAATGAATATATCTTCTGTACTACTGAAAGAGTCATATACCAACTAAGAGTAGCTGTAATAAAATATATATTGGGAAGACATATAGGGCCTGATTCACAAAGCGGTGCTAACAGTTAGCACGCTAGTAAAAAGCCCTTTATCACGCCTAAACTCTGTTTAGGCATGATAAGTTTAGGTGTGATAAGTTTAGGTGTGATAAGTTTTTAGACGTGATAAGTTTAAGCACCAACTGGGTTAGCACGCAGTGCACAGCTGATCAAAAGTTTTGCGCTAGCAAAGTCTGGTGCACTTTGCATAGAGTTTAATGGCGCTGCTTTGCGTGCGGGACTTTGCGCGCGATCTAAACTTATCTAAACTTATCATGCCTAAACTTATCATGCCTAAACTTATCATGCCTAAACTGAGTTTAGGCATGATAAAAATGGTTATCACGCCTAAAGTCTTTAACTGGGTTATCACCGCTTTGTGAATCGAGCCCCTAGACTCCTAAAGAAAAGAATCCAAGAACACATTAACAATATTATTGAAAAAAATGAAAAAAGTCCGGTCGCAATGCACTTTGAAAAGTTTCACAATTACGACCCAAAACACTTAAAAGTAAAAGGGATATATAAGTTAAATATTAGCCCCAGAAGAGGAGACTTCGATAAGGAACTTTTGAAAAAGGAATCATTTTGGATTTATTAATGCAAATCTATGTCTCCCTATGGATTAAAGGAGTTATCAGGTGAAATTGAACAAAATAAACGCTACTTGCCAGGGGCTTCCTCCAGCCCCAATCTCTTAGCATGTCCCTCACCACAGCTCTGCACAAAGCCGTTCACCGCAGCTCCCTCCTGGTCCCGGCGATGACATCAGGCCGACCTCCAGGTTGGCCTGTACTGTGCCTGCGTGAGTGGCGCTGTCAATCACTGCCACGTGGACCGGAGTGGACTGCGCAGGCGCAGATTTACTGCGCCTGTGCAGTCCGCTCCGGTCCATGTGGCGATGATTGACAGCGCCGCGGTACCCGCCGGAGGATTTCAATACGGTATCCTATCCAATCGGACATGTGAGTTCTGGCAAAAGTCGGTGGGGTTTACACTGACTGTTTCAGCAAACCCGGGGTGCGCACCTTTCGTGCGCGTAATGAGTAGCGTTTAGAGGCTAAAAAGTTTTGCACACTTGTGAAAAGCCCATATAGAGAAAGTGGAGACATCTCAAGCAGCAACCCTGATGTTAATACAATACAATAACATTTCTATAGTGCTTTTCTCCCATAGGACTCAAAGCGCTTAGGCTCTTTCAGATTCAGTAGTTGGTAGTAGGATGAAGTATTCACACAACAAAAATTATATTTCTGCAAATGCCAAACTGAACAGGTAGGTTTTCAGTCTGGAGTTAAAGGGAACCTTAACCGGCGGGGAAAAAAATTCACTTACCTGGGGGCTTTCCCAAGCCTCCTGCAGCCGTCCTGTGCCCGCGCCGGTCCTTCGGTGCCCTCCGGTCTCCCTCCACCGCTAAGTTTCGTTTTCGGCCGACCGCCAGTCGTCCTCCAGCAAAGCGTCCTCTTCCGCATTCCCTGTCGTAAAGAGCCGTAAAGCGTGTCCGCATGACGCCAAACGCGTCATGCGGACGCGCTTTACGGCTCTTTACAACGAGGAATACGGAAGAAGCGGACGCTTTGCCGGAGGACGACTGGCGGTCGGCCGAAAACGAAACTTAGCGGCGGAGGGAGACCGGAGGGCACCGAAGGACCGGCGCGGGCACAGGACGGCTGCAGGAGGCTTGGGAAAGCCCCCAGGTAAGTGAATTTATTTTTCCCCGCCGGTTAAGGTTCCCTTTAAACACGTCCAGGGATGGAGCTGTCCTGATCTGTTGAGGTAAGGAGTTCCAAAACATAGGAGCAGCATGACAGAAGGATCTGGGACCAAAGGTTTCCAAGTGGACTCTGGGTATGACTAGATTATCAGAACCTGTGGATCTGAGTTTGCAAGGATTACTATGCAGCGGTAACATTTGTTTCATGTATCCAGTAGTGTTGGGCGAACACCTGGATGTTCGGGTTCGGGAAAGTTCGCCGAACATGGCCGCAATGTTCGGCATGTTCGGGCCGAACCCCGAACTCCCCGAACATCCCGCTTTTGGGGGCCCTATGGGGTCGCAGGCATAAGGGGGGAGCATGCCCCGATCGCGGGGGGGGTCGGAAATTCCCCCCACCCCCTCCGCTAGCGCTCCCCCCTCTGCCCGCTTCCCCATTCAAAAGTTAGGAAGTGAAACTGTACCTGTGCGGCCGGTAGTGGGTGACTGGCAGTGGGCGGCACTATGGAGAGACTGAGGAGGAGGAGGAGTCCGGAGAGTGACGCGTTGAGGGAGGCCGGGCAGCGGGCGGATCAGCAGTAGTACCGTACTACTGCTGATCCGCCCACTGCCCGGCCTCCCTCAACGCGTCACTCTCCGGACTCCTCCTCCTCCTCAGTCTCTCCATAGTGCCGCCCACTGCCAGTCACCCACTACCGGCCGCACAGGTACAGTTTCACTTCCTAACTTTTGAATGGGGAAGCGGGCAGAGGGGGGAGCGCTAGCGGAGGGGGTGGGGGGAATTTCCGACCCCCCCCGCGATCGGGGCATGCTCCCCCCTTATGCCTGCGACCCCATAGGGGGCCAGTATTCGGGTGAACAGGGCCCTGTTCGTGCCGAACAGGGGCCCTGTTCGGCCAGGCAATGAGCCGTTCGGGCGAACCCGAACAGTTTGGCCGAACACCACCAGGTGTTCGGCCGAACGCGAACATCACCCGAACAGGGTGATGTTCTGCAGAACCCGAACAGTGGCGAACACTGTTCGCCCAACACTAGTATCCAGGGCCCAGATTATTTAGTGATTTAAATGTCAGTAGGCTGATCTTGAATAGGACCCTCCATTTTATAGGTAGCCAGTGAAGGGAGTGCAGGACTGGCGTTATGTGGCAGTGACGGGGTTGGTTGGTTAACAGTCTGGCCGCAGTATTCTGTATCAGCTCTAGGCGGTACAAGTCCTTTTTTGGAAAGCCAGTGTCGAGAGCATTGCAGTAGTCCAGTCGGGATGTAATGAAGGCATGCACTAAGGTTGGTAGATCGCTTGATTTTTACGATGTTCTTCAGGTGAAAACTAGGATAATTTCACCACAGCAGAGATGTGAGTTCTGAAGTTTAAATCCCCATCAATTATAACTCCCAGGCTATGCATATGATCAGAGCTGTGTAGATCTGTGCCTCCTATTATCAGTGGTGAAGACTGCAAGTTAAGGTGTTTTGTTGTCATGTGCTTCCCTCTGATCAGAAGGACTTCAGTTTTGTCTGCATTTAGTTTCAGCCAGTTGTCACTCATCCATTGCTGTAGTTTGCCTCAGCAGGCGTTTATAGTTGGAGTTGGGTCTGTCACACCAGGAAGGAAAGATATAGTTGGGTGTCATCAGCATAGCAGTGGTATGTCAGGCCATGTTTTTGGATTAGTTTTCCAAGCGGGAACATGTAAATTGTGAAAAGCAGGGGAGAAAGGATTGAGCCCTGGGGCACCCCGTACTTAAGTGGTACAGAAGTGGACAGGAAGGGACCCATAGACACTTTTTGGGTTCTGCCACGCAAGAAGTATTGGAACCACTGAAGAACTATGCCATCAATGCCACAGTATTCCTGTAGCCTGCTTATCAAGATGTCATGGTCAACTGTATCAAAGGCTGTAGAAAGGTCTAGCAGTATCATGATGGAGTACTTTCCTCTTTCTCTTGCCATGAGCAGGTGGTTGCATATTTGGATGAGGGCAGATTTAGTGCTGTGATGTTTCCTGAAGCCAGACTGGAATGGGTCAGAACTGTTGTTTTGTAGGATTTTGACTTCTATCTGGAGATATACAGCTTTTTCTATTAGCTTACCCAGAAAGGGAAGGTTAGAGACAGGTCTGTAGCTGGCCATTGCATCTGGGTCCAGGGAGGGTTTTTTGAGGAGAGGCCTGATGATTGCTTACTTCAGTAAAGCAGGAAATATTCCTTATTGTAAGGAACTTGAGCTGGGACAATTAAACAAAAAGAGGGCCCTGACAATTTATGTATCATATAATGGAGTGCACTCCAATCCATTATATAGGCGCCTGTCCTAAACATAGGGGACTCAGTCTATTATTTGGTTTTAAAGGGATGGGTGGGTGTAATTATATGCTTCTTTAATATTGTGATATAATAAATATACCTTTTATATTTCTAAACTTTGTGGTTCTGCACATATTTACTAATTGCTGCATTATGATTATTTTCTGGTGAAATATTGCTGCATTACTATTATTTTCTGGTGAAACATTGCTGCATTATGATTATTTTCTTGTGAAACGGTGCCCAAATTACAATTATTTTCTGGTGAAACATTGCTGCATTACTATTATTTTCTGGTGAAACATTGCTGCATTTTGATTATTTTCTAGTGAAACGCTGCCCAAATTACAATTATTTTCTGGTGAAACATTGCTGCATTACTATTATTTTCTGGTGAAACATTGTTGCATTACGGTTATTTTCTGGTGAAACGCTGCCCAAATTACGATTATTTTCTGGTAAAACATTGCTGCATTACAATTATTTTCTGGTGAAACATTGCTGCATTACTATTATTTTCTGGTGAAACATTGCTGCATTACGATTATTTTCTAGTGAAACGCTGCCCAAATTACTATTATTTTCTGGTGAAACATTGCTGCATTATGGTTATTTTCTGGTGAAATGCTGGCCAAATTACGATTATTTTCTGGTAAAACATTGCTGCATTACAATTTATTTTCTGGTTAAACATTGCTGCATTATGATTATTTTCGGGTGAAACATTGCTGCGTTACGATTATTTTCTGGTGAAATGCTGCCCCATTATGATTATTTTACAGTGAAACTTTGCCGCATTATGATTATTTTATGATGAAACATTGCCGCATTACGATTATTTTCATGGGGGGTACCATGGGGTGGGGTGGGCTTGTGTGTCACAGGTTTTCTTCTCTGGGTGACAAAATGGCTAGGTGCACTCCGATTCTCTCTTTTGTATGTTTCTGTGGAAACAGGAAATTTGTGCACCCACAAACCACGGAAGTTTGTGCACCACCATAGAAATAATAGTAACCATAGCTGGTATTTCTATGGGCACCTATGGCGGAGCTTGACAATTGTCATTTTAATTACAGTGGTTCATTGGCTGAGGGTTTGTGTAAGGTTAAGCATGGGGGGTGGTTAAGGTTGGGTGTGGAGGGGGCAGGTGGTTATAGCTAGGCATGGGGGGTGGTTAAGGTTGGGTGTGGAGGGGGGCAGGTGGTTAAGGTTAGGCATCCAGGGTGGTTAGAGTTAGGCATCTGAATGAGTGGTGGTTGGGGCTAGGCATCAGTAGAGGGTGGGTTCAGTGTGAGAAAAGGGTTAGGTTTAGCTGTAGTAAAATATTGGTATCATTTACCAATATTTTACTATCGGATTGCACTGCAAAATAGTAGAATATCGGTAACTATTGGCTATTTCTGGGTGCCCATATTTTCAGGCATACTTTTTGCATGGGAAGTAGGCTAGAAAGGTGCTGGCACTGCAGCTAGGGGTTCAGGAAGGGTTGTAGGGGTGCAGACCAGGTATCCGGTGCGATGCAGATAGACCAGCGTGCTCAGGCTCAGATAGACATCATATGCAGGCAGAGAAAAGGATGAGAAATGCCGGCACTGCTGTAAACTGCTTGTTTATTCATAACAAATGGTGCAACATCATGGATTCAATTGTATGCATATTGAGACATAACATACCGGTTTGCTGGTAAAGCTGTGCGGTGGGTGCTGGGGGATGAGAGCCTTACGGCCGTTTCGCGCAGAGTCGGCTGTTTGCTGTCAGTTTAAATCCTAAACAGATCAGCGTGCAGCCAATTGCTGCTAAAGGCACCGCCTCCTCTCCACCAAGGGCGGCTAATGACATGCTGGGTTACAGTTCAATCCAGCATGGGACTCATGGGGAGTAGCACTTCCTGGATACGGTGGCCTAAATAGGACAAACTTATTAGAAGTCCTTTGCAAGTCTGCATAAGGCTGTCGTATCATAGATGGAGCTCAAGGCTTCCATCTAGTGACAGGAAAAATGTATAGCGGCCTGGACTTTTTACAAAGGGAAATTAAAGTGACAGTGCACTAATATATGTAGGATTGCCAAATAGAAATACAGACTGGCAAATATAATTTACAATATGATATAATAAATTTCAAAACCCATAAAAAGTGTTAAGAAGGGACCCGAGGGTCTGTGCTACAAAAAATAGTGGAAGAGGTATAAAGCTAAAAATGCGCTGTAATATGCACATAATCCTGGGTAACTCAGATTGAGGTAAGGAGGTCAGTAATATAGCTGTTAAGACTTATTCAACAACACAAATATAATAAACATTGTAGAACAGTGCAGGGGGGAGGGGCGGGTTATTTACTGGGGTTGGGAGGGAAAAGTGGGAGGAAAGGTATGGGATCAGGGAGGTATGAGGGGAAAATAGGGGAGGGGAAAAGGGGGAGAAGGGGAGGAAAAGAAGGGTAGGGATATCCCCAGCATAGGAGCCAGTATTGTAAGCTGGATGTTCCTAAAGAAATCACGTAAGTACAGGATACTAAGTGTCCAGAGCAGCAACATTTTAAATTCAAGGGTCCAGGGAACATGCAAAATGTGCACTCTTTTATGGTGTCCTGAGTACCAGTTAGGCTTGTGATCCATTTTTCTCAGGATCTTCATGTAATGCTCTCGATCCACTAGGTCCTGATAATGCGTTTTAATTGTTTCAATCTCATGCAAAGTTTTTGCGTGCTCCTGTTTGGTTCTTTCTAAAACTATATACTGTAGTCCTGTGGCATGCTCAATATAGGCTTCTTTCCAAATCTGCAAAATCCTCATCATCACAGTACTCTGAAGGCTCCACATACTGCCTAAAATCGCTTGCTGCAATTTTGTCGTCCTGGTGTTGTTGCAAAGTGTTTTTAGTCCAAAAAAACGTGACCTCCTTTTCACTCAACCTTCCCAGGTTAGTTTCAACAACCCCAGCGCCCACCGTCTTATTGCATGATGCAAATACGGACGTCGGACGGATTTTTGAAGAATGTCTTCACATCACTTTTGCCATTTTCTACTGCTCCCCCTTCTTCCTGCTCATCTGCAGTGGTGCTCAGCAGAGCTCAAATATTCGAGTAGCTCGAATATTCAAGCTCTTTTTTCAGCTATTCGAGCTCGAATACCGAGCTCGAATAGCTGCAGCTACTCGAATGGGCTATTCGAGTGAACTCGAATAGCCCATTCACTATTCGAGCTATTCGAGCTAACAGCGCTATTCGAGCTCGAATACCGAGCTCGAATAGCGTCATAGCACAGATTGATGTCCTTAGAGCCAATCAGAGGGCTCCCAGGCCCTCTGACGGCAGCCAATCACAGAGGGGGACCCTGGCCAGCCCCTACCCTATAAATAGCGGCCGCCATGTTCCGTTTTTCCATCCTTGCCTGACTTTGTACAGAGAGAGATCTGCTCCTTTGTGCTTTGGCTTAGCAAGAGCTTTATTGTGGTCAACTACCTAGCGTTTTTGCTCACATACACCTCCTATACACACCTATATTGTTGTTAGTTAGATAGACATTGTATTTTAGTTAGTAGCTTGTGTGTTACATAGAGACAGACACAGCTGCTGCAGGCAAGCTCACACTGCTTTAGGCCTCAGGGCCTTGCCTGTGTGGGCAGCTGTCCTCCTGTCCTCTGTTAGTTTATTATACCAGTGTTTCTGCTGTCCTACCTTTACTACTGAGTGATTTTATTTTGTAGTAACTGTACTAGGACACTCACTGTCACTGTTTGTTCATAGCTCCTGCGTGTGTGCGTGCACAGTACACACACTCTATTTCCTTCTGATTACTATTGATTATTGTAATTTCTAGTTGTACTTACTAACTACTTACTACTAGGGACACTCAGTCACTGTTCATAGGCTAGCTCCTGCGCTGCGTGTGTGTGTGCATGCACTGTCAGTACACACACTCTATTTCCTTCTGATTACTACTGATTATTGTAATTTCTAGTTGTACACTTACTTACTTACTACTAGGGACACTCAGTCACTGTTCATAGGCTAGCTCCTGCGTGTGTGTGTGCGTGCACTCACTGTCTGTAGTGTACACACACTCTATTTCCTTCTGATTACTACTGATTATTGTAATTTCTAGTTGTACACTTACTACTTACTACTAGGGACACTCAGTCACTGTTCATAGGCTAGCTCCTGCGTGTGTGTGTGCGTGCACTCAGTACACACACACACTCTATTTCCTTCTACTTAATCTGATTACTACTGATTATTGTATTTTCTAGTTAGTGTACTAGGGGACACACTCACTGTTCACTGTTCACACTTATACTGATTACTGAATTATTGTATTTTGTATTAGTACTGTACTAGTAATCACTTAGCGATCTAATCACTTAGTGATTAGTGTCACCTCATCCACCAACCCACTCCATTAAAGTACCCCACTTTTTCACCCGCCCTTTTAAAAAACTTTTTTGTTTACGCCCAAAACATCAAAGATGTCTGGAAGTGGCAGCCAGCGCGGTTTGGGCAAGGGGAAGGGCAGCAAGGGAATCAAGAGGAGAGGGAGCAGCATTGTGGCAAGCCGTGGCCGCGCCACCATGCACAGTTCCGCAGCAGCTGCGTCAGTGGCTAACATTCCTCCTATAGCCACTGGCCGTGGACGCCTTGGGTGCCGCCCAGCAGGAGCAACTCACGCTGCAGAGACACAGCAGCAGCAGCAGCAGCAGCGTGTAGTACCTGCTCCTATTTTCTTCCAGCCGGGTCGGAAACGTCCCATTGAGGAAAAGGATGCAGCCACTGTGGTGCAACTGATGACGGAGGATGAGCAGCCCGCCATCAGCTCTGCATCCGAGGCCTCCACCCTCACCACCACCACCACCCTTGTTCGCAGCAGCCGCCCAGCAGGGCCTGGGGAGGAGGCCAGTTCACCGTCACAAGTTGGCGACCTGTCACTCAGCAGTATTTTTACCCCAGGCACCATCAGGGTATTGTCTGCTGTTGTTGGCGATTTGGAGGAGGAGATGCTGATGGGCACTTTGGGGGATGAGGGATTGGACAGCAAGACTGTGGCGACAGTCAAGCAGCCCATCCATGCATCAGGAGAGGAGTTTGGGGGGTCATCATCCCAGCAGGACATGTTTCAGGAGGAGGAGGATGATGATGATGATGATGTGGTGACAGAAAAAGACTGGGTGCCGCCACCACCAGCACCTGGGGATGTCATCATCAGCAGCTCTGAGGAGGAGGAGGAGGATGCGCTTGTGGGCCTTGCAAGGAGGCGCATCATTGCAAGCATTGGCAGCAGTAGGCAGGTCCCACAGCCTGCTGGTGTCTCAGGCTCAGCAGCAGCAGCAGCAGCATCTGCCAGTACCACCACCAGCCGCACCCAAGCCCCCGCCCCAACCACCACAGGGAGACAGGCAGCAGCGGCTCCAGGCCGTAGGGGGTTGTTTTTGTCACCAATCTGGCGATTTTTCACCATGCCCACAGTGTACAGCAAGTACGCCACTTGCAACCACTGTCAGCGGAAGTTGAGCAGAGGTGCAGACCCCTTAAAGTTCAGCACCAGCTCGCTCATCAACCACCTTGCTGCGAAACATTTCCACCAGCATGAGGAGTTCCAGAGGCTGAAGGCATCTGGTGCTGGCAGTGGCACCACACCCATCACTGCACAGCCTTCAGCAGCAGCAGCAGCAACAGCAGCCACCCGCCCTCCTGCTCCTCCAGCAGCACCAGCAGGAGTGCGAAACGCACTGCTCCTCCCCCCTCTGCAACTCCTGCCGCCGACACTGAGGCCTGTTCTGGCAGCCAGTCCTCAGTGGCCTCCTCTGCTGTGTCCGCTGATTCCCGTGCCAGCAAAAGGCCATGCCAGAGCCTTTTGAGCGAGTCCTTCCAGGGGGTGGTTAGGGCTCTGCCTCCCAGCAGCCGTCGCGTGCGTCAGCTGAACGGCTTGCTGGCACGGGCCATGTGCTCCCAACTCCTGCCGTATACGCTCGTGCAGGAGGGGAGCGACATGCGTGCGCTGCTTGCTTGTGCAGCCCCAGACTGGCAGCTCCCCAGCAGACACTTTTTCGCCCGCAAGGCCATTCCTGCACTGCACCGCGTTGTGATGGCCAATGTGGAGCGAGGGCTGGAGCACGCGGTTGGTGAAAGGGTCCACGTCACCATGGACTCCTGGAGCAGCCGCTTCGGGACAGGCCGCTACCTGTCCTTCACTGTCCACTGGGTCAGCTTAGTGGAAGGGGGTGAGGATGGGAGAGCAGCAGCGGGCACAGCAGCAGCAGCAACACAGTGGGTGGTGCCACCCCGCAGGGTCAGGGGAACTGCAGCAGGTTCCTCCGATCCTCTGCCATCCTCCGGCACACCTGGCCAAACCCCCCGCCTCAGCAGCAGCGTGAAGGCCCGCCACTGCCAAGCGCTGCTGCAGTTGGTCAGCCTTGGGAAGACCAAATTGACGGCAACCCATGTGTTGGCCAAACTCCAGGAGCAGGAGAGGATTTGGCTGACCCCCAGAGGCCTCAGAGTCGGAGAGGTGGTGGCCGACAATGGGGCCAATCTGGTTGCCGCAATTGACAGGGGAAACCTGACCCACATCCCCTGTCTTGCCCACGTGCTGAACCTGGTGGTGCAGAAGTTCTTGCGCACCTACCAGGAGATGGGCGAACTGCTGGAAACGGCAAGGAACGTTGTGCGTCACTTCCGGCGCTTGGCTGCAGCCTGTGCGAGCCTCGAAGACGTGCAAAAGGAGCTGGAGCTGCCACGCCATCGGCTGATCCTTGACGTTCCAACTCGCTGGAACTCCACCCTGGCGATGTTGGAGCGTCTGGTTGAACAGAAGCACGCTGTCAACCAGTACCTTGCCCAGGCCACTGTTTCCGCCGCTCAGAGAAGGGACAAGACCAGCAACATCCCGTCCATCGTCCCCGATGATGACTGGAGGCACATGCAGCAGGTGTGCTTAGTGCTGGCTCCCTTTCTGCAGGCCACTAACATGGTGAGCAGGGACCATGCTATGGTCTGCGAGTGGGTGCCCCTGGTTTGTCTGCTGAACAGGGCCCTCGATGTTTTGCTGGAACAGGGAGCGGCAGCCTTGGACCAGCAGGAGCGGCAAGCAGCTGCACAGTCCACCTCTGAGGGGGAGGAGGAGGAGGACTTGGTGGAGGTCCCTGACCTTGCTGCTGATGAGGGGGATCAGCACAGCGCAGCTGAGTTGGTGCGGGGGTGGAGAGAGGATGAGGCAGCAGAGGAGGAGGATGAGGAGAGCACTGCCATCGATGTGCCAGCACACGTGGCCCGCCTCTTCCCAATGGCAGCGCACATGCTGACGTGCCTGCGCAAGGACCCCAGGGTGATCCAGATGAAGCAGAGGGAGGACATCTGGATCAGCATGATGTTGGACCCACGCCTCAAGGGGAAGTTGAGCCAGTTCCTGCCGCCTGCAGGAGGAGACCCAGCGCAACAAATAAGGAGCTTGCAGCAGGCCCTTGTTGAGCGCTTGGAGGAAGCCTTCTCCCAGCCTTCCACCCCCACTGTCCAGCCAGCACAGAGGCAGCAGCAGGTGCCTGCATCCAGCAGCAAGCGCCCCACAAACCTGCTGTCTCTCAGCAACGAGCTCTACAGGACTGTAGAGGCTCCGGCAGCAGTGACTAGAGAGGAGGTGCATGCAGCAGCATCCTCCTCCGGTCACAGCCAGCGCCTGACCCGAATGGTGGCTGACTACATGGGGTCCTACAGCGGGCTTGACAGCGATGCCCCTGTTGATCCCATGGACTATTGGGTCAAGCGCCTGGAGATCTGGAGCGAGCTGGCGCAGTACGCCCTTGAAGTGCTGTCCTGCCCCCCTTCCAGCGTGCTGTCCGAGCGCTGCTTCAGTGCAGCTGGTGGCGTGGTCACCGAGAAACGCTCACGTCTGTCTCACAAGTCTGTGGACAGACTGACGTTTCTCAAGATGAACCAGGCGTGGGTGGAAGGCGAGTTCCTGGCCCCTGTTGTCGGCGAGAGGGGGACATGAACTGGCTGCCGGAAGAACCATCGTTAATGTGCCTTACCACCCTTTACCACCTCCTGGCTCCTGCTCACTAAGCCAGCCTGGTTCACTTTGACTATTACGTCGCCTGCAGCCACACATTTTACATCTACAGTGGGCTGCTGTGTACTGCCCTTCTGCTGTCTGTCTGTCTGTGTTTCCCACTGCCAGGGTACACAGATTTACCTTCTGCTGCCGCTCTGCCACCAGCTATTACGTCCAACAATAGCTATATCCGTGTAATTTGCTGTAAAAAAAAAAAAAAGTAAACCATTAAAAAAAAAAAAAAAAGTTTAATTTTTCTGAGGTGCCCGGGTTGAAAACTGTGTTGTCCCAGTTGTGTATTGGACACGATGTGGGCTGCACGACCGCTGTCTGGGACCTCCTGTTGTGTTTATTTACAGCCCTGGTATCAATGCTAGGTACCAGGGCTATTATGTCACGCTGCCTACCTACCTGACTGCCTGCTGCCACACACTCATCCTCCTTCTCCTGCTGCTGAATTTACATCCTGCTGTCTGTGTGTTTCCACTGCCAGGGAGCACATACAATGGCGCTTCCAACATGCGTGCGCCACCAGCTATTTATTACGTTCAAAAATAGCTGCATTTCTTTAAAAAAAAAAATATATAAAAGAGAAATAAGTGAAGAAGAAGAAGACGATATAGAAGAAGAAGAAGATATATAAAAAGAAGAAGACGAAATAGAAAAATAATAATAAGAAGAGGATATAGAAAAAGAAGATATAGAAAAAGAAGATATAGAAGAAGAAGATGAAGAAGAAGAAGATGAAGAAGATGAAGAAGATGAAGATGAAGAAGATGAAGAAGAAGATGAAGAAGAAGACAATGAAGAAGAAGATGATGAAGAAGATGAAGAAGATGAAGATGAAGAAGATGAAGAAGAAGACGATGAAGAAGAATAATAATAAGAAGAAGATGAAGAAGAAGAAGAAGAGGAAGAAGAAGAAGAAGATATAGAAGAAGAAGAAGATATAGAAGAAGAAGATATAGAAGAAGAAGAAGAAAATGAAGAAGAAGAAGAAGAAGATATAGAAGAAGAAGAAGAAAATGAAGAAGAAGAAGAAGATATAGAAGAAGAAGAAGAAGATATAGAAGAAGAAGAAGAAGAAGAAGATATAGAAGATAAAGAAGAAGAAGAAGAAGAAGAAGTATATACACTACTGAACAGAATTTTGGACACAACTTCTCTTCTCTTTCCACCTTTTTTTTTAAAGGAACATCCCCACATAATCACTTGCTGTTGTTACTTGGGAAAAAAGATGTTTCTTGCATCATTCACCCTCAAAACAAGTGTTGGAAGCTATTTAAGGCCAATTCGAATAGTCAGCTCGAATAATGAGCTCGAATACCGACTCAAATAGTGAGCTCGAAGTCCGAGGTCGAATCGAATAGTAAAAAATATTCGACTCGAATATTCGACCGAATTCGAATAATTTACTATTCGAATTCGACCAAACTCGAATAATAAAAAGGGGTATCCGAGCATCACTACTCATCTGAACTGTGTATATTGTCCTCATCTGGCTCTGTATACACTGCACTTGTCTGTGCTGCTGCTACTGCAGCCATGCTGCGTGCTCAAGCATTTGTACTGATAGAAGGTCACAAAGGAAGGTAGGCTAGAAAGGTGCTGGCACTGCAGCTAGGGGTTCAGGGAGGGTTGCAGGGGTGCAGACCAGGTATCCGGTGCGATGCAGATAGACCAGCGTGCTCAGGCTCAGATAGACATCATATGCAGGCAGAGAAAAGGATGAGAAATGCTGGCACTGCTGTAAACTGCTTGTTTATTCATAACAAATGGTGCAACATCATGGATTCAATTGTATGCATATTGAGACATAACATACCGGTTTGCTGGTAAAGCTGTGCGGTGGGTGCTGGGGGATGAGAGCCTTACGGCCGTTTCGCGCAGATGCGCTTCTACGGAGGCTGCAGAGGGCGGCTGTTTGCTGTCAGTTTAAATCCTAAACAAATAAGCGTGCAGCCAATTGCTGCTAAAGGCACCGCCTCCTCTCCACCAAGGGCGGCCAATGACATGCTGGGTTACAGTTCAATCCAGCATGGGACGCATGGGGAGTAGCACTTCCTGGATACGGTGGCCTAAATTAGACAAACTTATTAGAAGTCCTTTGCAAGTCTGCATAAGGCTGTCGTATCATAGATGGAGCTCAAGGCTTCCATCTAGTGACAGGAAAAATGTATAGCGGCCTGGACTTTTTACAAAGGGAAATTAAAGTGACAGTGCACTAATATATGTAGGATTGCCAAATAGAAATACAGACTGGCAAATATAATTTACAATATGATATAATACATTTCAAAACCCATAAAAAGTGTTAAGAAGGGACCCGAGGGTCTGTGCTACAAAAAATAGTGGAAGAGGTATAAAACTAAAAATGCGCTGTAATATGCGCATAATCCTGGGTAACTCAGATTGAGGTAAGGAGGTCAGTAATATAGCTGTTAAGACTTATTCAACAACACAAATATAATAAACATTGTAGAACAGTGCAGGGGGGGAGGGGCGGGTATAAACAAGCAGTTCACAGCAGTGCCGGCATTTCTCATCCTTTTCTCTGCCTGCATATGATGTCTATCTGAGCCTGAGCACGCTGGTCTATCTGCATCGCACCGGATACCTGGTCTGCACCCCTGCAACCCTCCCTGAACCCCTAGCTGCAGTGCCAGCACCTTTCTATCCTACCTTCCTTTGTGACCTTCTATCAGTACAAATGCTTGAGCACTCAGCATGGCTGCAGTAGCAGCAGCACAGAGAAGTGCAGTGTATACAGAGCCAGATGAGAACAATATACACAGTTCAGATGAGCAGGAAGAAGGGGGTGCAGTAGAAAACGGCAAAAGTGATGTGAAGACATTCTTCAAAAATCCGTCCGTATTTGCATCATGCAATAAGACGGTGGGCGCTGGGGTTGTTGAAACTAACCTGGGAAGGTTGAGTGAAAAGGAGGTCACGTTTTTTTGGACTAAAAACACTTTGCAACAACACCAGGACGACAAAATTGCAGCAAGCGATTTTAGGCAGTATGTGGAGCCTTCAGAGTACTGTGATGATGAGGATTTTGCAGATTTGGAAAGAAGCCTATATTGAGCATGCCACAGGATTACAGTATATAGTTTTAGAAAGAACCAAACAGGAGCACGCAAAAACTTTGCATGAGATTGAAACAATTAAAACGCATTATCAGGACCTAGTGGATCGAGAGCATTACATGAAGATCCTGAGAAAAATGGATCACAAGCCTAACTGGTACCCAGGACACCATAAAAGAGTGCACATTTTGCATGTTCCCTGGACCCTTGAATTTAAAATGTTGCTGCTCTGGACACTTAGTATCCTGTACTTACGTGATTTCTTTAGGAACATCCAGCTTACAATACTGGCTCCTATGCTGGGGATATCCCTACCCTTCTTTTCCTCCCCTTCTCCCCCTTTTCCCCTCCCCTATTTTCCCCTCATACCTCCCTGATCCCATACCTTTCCTCCCACTTTTCCCTCCCAACCCCAGTAAATAACCCGCCCCTCCCCCCTGCACTGTTCTACAATGTTTATTATATTTGTGTTGTTGAATAAGTCTTAACAGCTATATTACTGACCTCCTTACCTCAATCTGAGTTACCCAGGATTATGTGCATATTACAGCGCATTTTTAGCTTTATACCTCTTCCACTATTTTTTGTAGCACAGACCCTCGGGTCCCTTCTTAACACTTTTTATGGGTTTTGAAATGTATTATATCATATTGTAAATTATATTTGCCAGTCTGTATTTCTATTTGGCAATCCTACATATATTAGTGCACTGTCACTTTAATTTCCCTTTGTAAAAAGTCCAGGCCGCTATACATTTTTCCTGTCACTAGATGGAAGCCTTGAGCTCCATCTATGATACGACAGCCTTATGCAGACTTGCAAAGGACTTCTAATAAGTTTGTCTAATTTAGGCCACCGTATCCAGGAAGTGCTACTCCCCATGCGTCCCATGCTGGATTGAACTGTAACCCAGCATGTCATTGGCCGCCCTTGGTGGAGAGGAGGCGGTGCCTTTAGCAGCAATTGGCTGCACGCTTATCTGTTTAGGATTTAAACTGACAGCAAACAGCCGCCCTCCGCAGCCTCCGTAGAAGCGCATCTGCGCGAAACGGCCGTAAGGCTCTCATCCCCCAGCACCCACCGCACAGCATTACCAGCAAACCGGTATGTTATGTCTCAATATGCATACAATTGAATCCATGATGTTGCACCATTTGTTATGAATAAACAAGCAGTTTACAGCAGTGCCGGCATTTCTCATCCTTTTCTCTGCCTGCATACTTTTTGCATATATGCATTTCTGTTTTTTATTTCTGGGACAAGCATTGGTCAATTACAGGTGGTACAATATATCCTACTTTCACAGGCAATTTTTTGTTGCAGCCCCAAATAATAACCTAAAACCACCCCTAATGCTACATTCACTATTGAGTATTTGTCAGACACCATGTACAATTAGCTTTTCTGGTTGCATTATGTCCATTATTATTTTGTTTTTCACAAATAAAAGCTATATCATTCCCAATATGCAAGTGCATGGTATAAGTGACACAGTACATCAGCGGCAAAGCATTAACAAAAAAACAACCCTACACTATGCAATGCCAGAAATCATAATAGATTCACTGTTATATTATTTAGGAGTCGGACTTACTACATTTGACAGAGCTTTCATACTTTGATGGCCTACACTTATCAAATTGTTTTCGTTCAAAGGCTTCATACTCATGCTAAAATCATGAAACATGCCACTCTTCATTATTAATGTTTTATTTGAAGTCTTTCAGCTACCGTATGTAATAGCAATATATAAGTTACTTTCTCTAAATTGTGCATTTTCATTGTTTTGCTAAAGGTTATCACAGTTTAAGAAGCGAGTCTTTTGAAATCTGGCAGATTCTGAATCTTTAAGAAGAGCTGAGACCAGCAGAAGATATAGTAAGTATTATTCTGTATCTTCTGAATCTTGATTTAATTGGTCGTCTTAAGATCCTTTTGTTTTTAGAGATTTTCAAGGATTTAAAGGATGCCAAGCAGACTTAAATTCTATTGCACATACAGCTTACATTTTTATAGCTCAATTACATTAGCCATGGGTTCAGCATAATAATAATTTTCACTTTTAATGCTTCAAAAGTAAAGAGATAAGCAAGGGTCTTATCACAAGCACACATATAGCCCTAAAACAGATTAAAGTAACATAATATTGAAACAAAAGACTCGATTTAGACATTGTCATTAAGACTTGATGACGTCAGTCTCCCAAGCACAGAGATTAATGCCTCGTGATGTATAAATATAGCAATACTACTGGATAGATTCCTGAAGTTGATATTCAGGTTATGCAATTGGCTATTAAGAATCCCTGAGTACATGTATACTTTATGTACTTACCACCACTCCAGTGTGTGACTATGGATGAAAGTGTGTGTGTTTCTCTCTGTGCCTCTTTGTGCGTGCGTGTGTGTGTGTGTGTGTGCGTGCGTGCGTGCGTGCGTGTGTGTGTGTGTGTGTGCGTGCGTGCGTGTGTGTGTGTGTGTTTCAAATGGTGATCCTGGTTAGATAGCAAGGCTGCAGGGTAATGATTTTAAAAACTGACATGCTGTGAAAACCTGACATGCAAAGTATTTTGGAACCTTAACCACTTAACGACCGCCCCCAGCCGATGGGCGGCGGCAAAGTCCGGGCCCAAACGACCGCAATACGCCCATCGGCGGGGGCGGCTGCGGGAGTGGCTATGCGGCGATCGCGTCATTCGTGACGCGATCAGCCGCCGGGGACTGGCTCCGCCCCCCGTTCGCCGTAACCCGCCGGCCGTTCGGAAGCGCCGGCGGGTTACTGGCATCCGGATCGCCGCTGCAACAGTGTATAATAGGCTTTGTAATGTATACAAAGCCTATTATACTGGCTGCCTCCTGCCCTGGTGGTCCCAGTTAGTGTTGGGCGAACAGTGTTCGCCACTGTTCGGGTTCTGCAGAACATCACCCTGTTCGGGTGATGTTCGAGTTCGGCCGAACACCTGACGGTGCTCGGCCAAACCGTTCGGCCATATGGCCGAACTAAGAGCGCATGGCCGAACGTTCCCCGAACGTTCGGCTAGCGCTGTGATTGGCCGAACGGGTCACGTGGTTCGGACCCGAACGCGCTCTGATTGGCCGAACTGTCACGTGGTTCGGGTAAATAAATACCCGAACCACGTCATATCTCCGCCATTTGTCTGTGGGTTTAGCTTTGGGTAGGCAGGCAGGGTAGTTCGCGCTCCAGCCACGCTAGCCAGGGTCCCCCCCAGTCATTGTGTGTCACTGCTGGGAACAGTAGTACACCGCTCGTTCAGCCACACTATATAGCATTCTGTGTACTGTTCTGTGTCTGCTGGGAACAGTGGTACACCGCTCGTTCAGCCACACTATATAGCATTCTGTGTACTGTTCTGTGTCTGCTGGGAACAGTGGTACACCGCTCGTTCAGCCACACTATATAGCATTCTGTGTACTGTTCTGTGTCTGCTGGGAACAGTAGTACACCGCTCGTTCAGCCACACTATATAGCATTCTGTGTACTGTTCTGTGTCTGCTGGGAACAGTAGTACACCGCTCGTTCAGCCACACTATATAGCATTCTGTGTACTGTTCTGTGTCTGCTGGGAACAGTAGTACACCGCTCGTTCAGCCACACTATATAGCATTCTGTGTACTGTTCTGTGTCTGCTGGGAATAGTGGTACACCGCTCGTTCAGCCACACTATATAGCATTCTGTGTACTGTTCTGTGTCTGCTGGGAACAGTAGTACACCGCTCGTTCAGCCACACTATATAGCATTCTGTGTACTGTTCTGTGTCTGCTGGGAACAGTAGTACACCGCTCGTTCAGCCACACTATATAGCATTCTGTGTACTGTTCTGTGTCTGCTGGGAACAGTAGTACACCGCTCGTTCAGCCACACTATATAGCATTCTGTGTACTGTTCTGTGTCTGCTGGGAACAGTAGTACACCGCTCGTTCAGCCACACTATATAGCATTCTGTGTACTGTTCTGTGTCTGCTGGGAATAGTGGTACACCGCTCGTTCAGCCACACTATATAGCATTCTGTGTACTGTTCTGTGTCTGCTGGGAACAGTAGTACACCGCTCGTTCAGCCACACTATATAGCATTCTGTGTACTGTTCTGTGTCTGCTGGGAACAGTAGTACACCGCTCGTTCAGCCACACTATATAGCATTCTGTGTACTGTTCTGTGTCTGCTGGGAATAGTGGTACACCGCTCGTTCAGCCACACTATATAGCATTCTGTGTACTGTTCTGTGTCTGCTGGGAACAGTGGTACACCGCTCGTTCAGCCACACTATATAGCATTCTGTGTACTGTTCTGTGTCTGCTGGGAACAGTGGTACACCGCTCGTTCAGCCACACTATATAGCATTCTGTGTACTGTTCTGTGTCTGCTGGGAACAGTAGTACACCGCTCGTTCAGCCACACTATATAGCATTCTGTGTACTGTTCTGTGTCTGCTGGGAACAGTAGTACACCGCTCGTTCAGCCACACTATATAGCATTCTGTGTACTGTTCTGTGTCTGCTGGGAACAGTAGTACACCGCTCGTTCAGCCACACTATATAGCATTCTGTGTACTGTTCTGTGTCTGCTGGGAATAGTGGTACACCGCTCGTTCAGCCACACTATATAGCATTCTGTGTACTGTTCTGTGTCTGCTGGGAATAGTGGTACACCGCTCGTTCGCCACTGTATAGCATTGTGCTCTGTGTCGCTGCTGGGAATAGTGGTACACCGCTCACCCGTCACTGTATAGCATTGTGCTCTGTGTCGCTGCTGGGAATAGTGGTACACCGCTCACCCGTCACTGTATAGCATTGTGCTCTGTGTCGCTGCTGGGAATAGTGGTACTGTATAGCATTTCTGTACTGCCACTGTACTGCTGCCAGTCAGCGTGTACTGTAAGGATAAGTGAAATGAGGAAGAAATCCGGTGAAAGAGGGAGGGGCAAGGGAAGAGGTGTTTCCCCTGACGGTTCACGTACAGGCCACAGGGGAGCACCCAAGAAAACCCACTCAATACCGCCCATGTTGTCCAGGACAACAACCCTCACAAATCCAAAAGAACAGGACCAGATAATTACTTGGATGACCTCTCAAGCGTCCAGCAGTGGGTTAAGCAGCACCAGCACATCACGCACGAGGTCCGAGTCCTCAGCCAGTTACAAGGAGCCAGTGGGCACAAAGCTGACACAACCGGCAGCGACACCACGCACACAACTGCCAGATAACCAGTCCGATGAATTACCTCAGGACACAATGGGGTATTCGCAGGAGCTATTCCCAGCCCAACAAACTTCCACCTTTCAAAGGTCAATGGAGGAACAGCCAGAAATGTTGTGCCTGGATTCACAACCGTTAACTGTGGGAAATGCACCGCGCACTGAAATACAAGGCGAGTCCGAAGAGGACTCGGAAACCCAAATCCCAGAGCAATTTGGGCAGGAGGGGTTGCAATTGCAGGAGGTCGGCCGACAAGATCTGGAAGACGACGTTGGAGTGTGCTGCGCAGAGGTTGTTGTGGGGAGCTCTACTCCACGGCGGTGGCCCACAATGACATATGACGAGTTTGAGGAGATGGAAGAGGAGGGTATGGACAATGTGGACAGAGACCCAGATTTTGTTTGTGAACGAGAACATCGCCGTCGTAGCAGCAGCACAGATGAGTCTGTTGAAGAACACACTGCTGCACGAGTTCGCCTTGTGCCACAAGGTAGGCGGCGCGCAATTTCAGGCACCACAAGCGTGGAAGTTCAAGTGAGAGGCAAAAGAGGAGCAAACAGAAATCGCCAGCAAGGAGGCAGGTGCTCCAAAGTCTGGGCTTTCTTTGAAGACTGCACTGAGGATGTTACCATGGCGATTTGCAAGGTGTGCAAGACCCGCCTGAGCAGGGGGAAAAATATTAACAACCTCTCCACCACCAGCATGAGCCGTCACATGCTATCCAAACATCCCACTCTTTGGGCAAACGCGTCAGGACAGGGTACCAGAAACAACACTGCCTCCCTTGGGTTCACCAGACTCACCACCAGACCCGCCTCAGCAGCAGCAGTAGCCCAGCCATTGCGTGGTTCACAACATTCACAAACATCAGACGACGCTGACACTGTCACTTTCCGGAGTAGTGCTCTTGAGGTCTCCCAGTGTTCATCAAACACAACAACCAACAGCCCTTCCGTGTGCAGCGCTACGGTTCAGTTGTCTGTGTCGGAGATGTTTGAGCGCAAGAGGAAATTGCCAGCAAATGACCCCCGGGCCGTGGCAGTAACAGCCAGCATAGCCAAGCTTCTGGCCTGCGAAATGCTGCCATATCGATTGGTGGAGACAAACAGCTTCAAGGGCATGATGTCAGTGGCCATCCCACGTTACGTGGTTCCCAGCCGCTACCACTTTGCACGCTCTGCAGTGCCTGAGTTGCATGAGCACGTGGTCAGCAAAATAACCCGAAGCTTGAAGAATGCCGTTGCCTGCAAGGTTCACCTCACCACTGACACCTGGACGAGTGCGTTCGGCCAGGGTCGATACATCTCCCTTACCGCGCACTGGGTGAACCTTGTGGAGCCTGGCAGCGATTCCTCACCTGCTACGGCACGGGTGTTGCCCACGCCACAAACAGCTGCACCGCCGTCCCTCCCACTGGATAACAGCAGCACCTACCTCTCTGACTCCTTCTCCTCCAACGCATCTCAAAGCTGTACCTCATCCGGAAACGCTAACCCAGCAGCAGTAGGATCGTGGAAGCAGTGCAGCACAGCTGTTGGCATGCGTCAGCAAGCGTTGCTGAAGCTAATCTGCCTTGGGGATAAGCAGCACACAGGGGAGGAAATTTGGAGGGGAATAAAGGAACAGACGGATTTGTGGCTGGCACCGCTGGACCTGAAACCGGGCATGGTTGTGTGTGATAATGGGAGTAATCTCATTCGCGCTTTAAGGTTGGCTAAGCTGACACACATCCCTTGCCTGGCGCACGTGATGAACCTAGTAGTTCAGCGGTTCCTGAGGACATACCCAGGCGTGCCCGATCTGCTGTTGAAGGTGCGTCGAGTGTCCAAACATTGTAGAAATTCCAGTACTGCTTCGGGGGCACTCGCCAAGATGCAGGAGCGCTTCAATCTCCCCCACCATCGCTTGCTGTGTGATGTCCCTACGCGCTGGAATTCTACGCTGCACATGCTAGCCCGCTTTTGCGAGCAGAAGAGTGCAGTGGTCCAGTACATGACGGCGCAGTACCGAGGCGCATCCGGCCAGCTGCCAAGCTTCTGTGGATCCGATTGGGCCAACATGTTGGACCTCTGCCAAGTCCTCCAAAATTTTGAGCAATCCACGTTGCTTGTGAGCAGTGACAACTCTTCAGTCAGCATTACCATACCACTGCTGTGTTTACTGAAGAGGTCGATGTTAAAAATCAAGGAAACAGCTGTCATGATGCAACTGGGGGAATCTGAAGGAGAAAACGATCAGCGTGATGGTACCAACATCAGGCCATCCGCCTCAGGGAACGCTGGCCCCAGCAGCTATGACGAAGAAGAGGAGGAGGAACAGCTGGAGTTGGAGCAGGAATTTCATGCCACCACTGACGAGGGCCAGAGCGGTGCACGTTGGACTTCCACAATTCAACGCGAATGGTCAGCAGAAGCAGACCAGGAGGAAGGTGACGACTATGATGCATCACAACAACTATCACAACGCTCACAAGAGGATGATGAGGATTCTGGTAGGACTCTGGCACACATGGCTCAATTCATGCTAGACTGCATTGAACGTGACCCACGCATTGTGCGCATTCTGGACAACACCAATTACTGGGTTTATACCCTTCTGGATCCACGGTACAAACACAATGTTCCAAAACTGCTTGAAGAAAGAGTCAGACAGGTCAAAATGGAAGAATACCAGCAGGCCCTTGTGGAGACTTTAGAGAGGAGATTGACATCCTCCCCCTCCTCTAGCCAGTTGTACGCAGACAGACTGACTTCCGCAAACCCAGGACGACCAGGAGGGCAGCAAACAACGCAAGCCGCAGCTAGTACCCAAAAGGGAATGGTATCGGCAGTGTCCTTGGAGTGGGAAAATTTTCTGACACCCATGCAGCCGCAGCCCACTGAACAGCAAGCGTGCAGATCCACCTCCAACACCGATCGCCTGGAGAAGATGGTCAAGGACTACATGTCAGATGGCGTAGCTGTGTCGAACCATCCATCTGCACCCTTCAACTATTGGGTATCGAAGCTAGACACCTGGCACGAACTGGCAATGTACGCAATAGAGGTGCTGGCTTGCCCGGCAGCCAGCGTTATGTCGGAACGCTGTTTCAGTGCTGCCGGAGGCATCGTCACAGATCGGCGTATCCGCCTCTCTACAGAAAATGCAGACCGTCTGACTCAAATTAAAATGAATCAATCCTGGATTGGAAATGACTACGCAACACTCCAGGACCCCAACCAAGTAACATGACCAATGAACATCTGGGATGGTGTTGCGTTTCCGGGCCCTGTTTATTGAACCTCTCATCTGTATTACATTTATGACTGCATGGCGGCAAAAAGCATTGCTGCTATATCCGCACGCTTTTTGTCCACATGCAAGGCCTGGGTTGTTGTGTCTCACAAAGCGTGGCCTTCTCCTCCTGCGCCTGCTCCTGTTCCATCACGTCTGCTGCTGCTGGGTTAGCGTTGCCGCGTGGTCCCTGTTTATTGAACCACTTATCTTTATTACATTTATGACTGCATGGCGGTACAAAGCATGCTATCCGCACGCTTCTTGCCCTCATGCAAGGCCTGGGTTGTTGTGTCTCACAAAGCGTGGCCTTCTCCTCCTGCGCCTGCTCCTGTTCCATCACGTCTGCTGCTGCTGGGTTAGCGTTGCCGCGTGGTCCCTGTTTATTGAACCACTTATCTTTATTACATTTATGACTGCATGGCGGTACAAAGCATGCTATCCGCACGCTTCTTGCCCTCATGCAAGGCCTGGGTTGTTGTGTCTCACAAAGCGTGGCCTTCTCCTCCTGCGCCTCCTCCTGTTCCATCACGTCTGCTGCTGCTGGGTTAGCGTTGCCGCGTGGTCCCTGTTTATTGAACCACTTATCTTTATTACATTTATGACTGCATGGCGGTACAAAGCATGCTATCCGCACGCTTCTTGCCCTCATGCAAGGCCTGGGTTGTTGTGTCTCACAAAGCGTGGCCTTCTCCTCCTGCGCCTGCTCCTGTTCCATCACGTCTGCTGCTGCTGGGTTAGCGTTGCCGCGTGGTCCCTGTTTATTGAACCACTTATCTTTATTACATTTATGACTGCATGGCGGTACAAAGCATGCTATCCGCACGCTTCTTGCCCTCATGCAAGGCCGGGGTTGTTGTGTCTCACAAAGCGTGGCCTTCTCCTCCTGCGCCTCCTCCTGTTCCATCACGTCTGCTGCTGCTGGGTTAGCGTTGCCGCGTGGTCCCTGTTTATTGAACCACTTATCTTTATTACATTTATGACTGCATGGCGGTACAAAGCATGCTATCCGCACGCTTCTTGCCCTCATGCAAGGCCTGGGTTGTTGTGTCTCACAAAGCGTGGCCTTCTCCTCCTGCGCCTGCTCCTGTTCCATCACGTCTGCTGCTGCTGGGTTAGCGTTGCCGCGTGGTCCCTGTTTATTGAACCACTTATCTTTATTACATTTATGACTGCATGGCGGTACAAAGCCTGCTATCCGCACGCTTCTTGCCCTCATGCAAGGCCGGGGTTGTTGTGTCTCACAAAGCGTGGCCTTCTTCTCCTCCTGCGCCACCCTCCTCCTGTTCCATCACGTGTGCTGCTGCTGGGTTAGCGTTACCGGTCCCTTTTCCTGGAACCTCTTATATGTATTACATTTATGACTGCATGCCGACAAAAAACATGTTACCTGTGCAAAGAAAACAGACATTTCCCGCATTTAAAAGACAGTTTTCCCTTTGAAACTTTAAAATCGATTTTCTCAAAAACTATAAGCTCTTTTTGCTAATTTTTTTTTCCTCTTGTACCCACTCCCAAGGTGCACATACCCTGTAAATTTGGGGTATGTAGCATGCAAGGAGGCTTTACAAACCACAAAAGTTCGGGTCCCCATTGACTTCCATTATGTTCGGAGTTCGGGTCGAACACCCGAACATCGCGGCCATGTTCGGCCTGTTCGGCCCGAACCCGAACATCTAGATGTTCGCCCAACACTAGTCCCAGTGTCCGAGGGACCACCAGGGCAGGCTGCAGCCACCCTAGTCTGCACCAAACACACTGATTTCCCCCCCCCCCTGCCCCCTGATCGCCCACAGCACCCCTCAGACCCCCCCCTGCCCACCCCCCAGACCACTGTTTGCACCCAGTCACCCTCCTAATCACCCATCAATCACTCCCTGTCACTATCTGTCAACGCTATTTTTTTTTAAGTCCCTAATCTGCCCCCTACTCCCTCCTGATCACCCCCCCACCCCTCAGATTCTCCCCAGACCCCCCCCCAGACCTCCCCCCCCCCCGTGTACTGTATGCATCTATCCCCCCTGATCACCTGTCAATCACCTGTCAATCACCTGTCAATCACCCGTCAATCACCCCCTGTCACTGCCACCCATCAATCAGCCCCTGATCTGCCCCTTGCGGGCAATCTGATCACCCCCCCACACCAATAGATCGCCCGCAGATCCGACATCAGATCACCTCCCAAATCCATTGTTTACATCTATTCTCTCCTCTAAACACCCACTAATTACCCATCAATCACCCCCTATCACCACCTGTCACTGTTACCCATCAGATTAGACCCTAATCTGCCCCTTGCGGGCACCCAATCACCCGCCCACACGCTCAGATTGCCCTCAGACCCCCCCCTTATCAATTCGCCCGTGCAATATTTACATCTGTTATTCCGGGTAATAACCCACTGATCACCTGTCAATCACCCATCAATCACCCCCTGTCACTGCCACCCATCAATCACCCCCAGTCACTGCCACCCATCAATCAGCCCCTAACCTGCCCCTTGCGGGCAATCTGATCACCCACCCACACCAATAGATCGCCCGCAGATCCGACATCAGATCACCTCCCAAATCCATTGTTTACATCTATTCTCTCCTCTAAACACCCACTAATTACCCATCAATCACCCCCTATCACCACCTGTCACTGTTACCCATCAGATTAGACCCTAATCTGCCCCTTGCGGGCACCCAATCACCTGCCCACACGCTCAGATTGCCCTCAGACCCCCCCCTTATCAATTCGCCCGTGCAATATTTACATCTGTTATTCCGGGTAATAACCCACTGATCACCTGTCAATCACCCATCAATCACCCCCTGTCACTGCCACCCATCAATCACCCCCAGTCACTGCCACCCATCAATCAGCCCCTAACCTGCCCCTTGCGGGCAATCTGATCACCCACCCACACCAATAGATCGCCCGCAGATCCGACATCAGATCACCTCCCAAATCCATTGTTTACATCTATTCTCTCCTCTAAACACCCACTAATTACCCATCAATCACCCCCTATCACCACCTGTCACTGTTACCCATCAGATTAGACCCTAATCTGCCCCTTGCGGGCACCCAATCACCCGCCCACACGCTCAGATTGCCCTCAGACCCCCCCCCCTTATCAATTTGCCCGTGCAATATTTACATCTGTTATTCCGGGTAATAACCCACTGATCACCTGTCAATCACCCATCAATCACCCCCTGTCACTGCCACCCATCAATCACCCCCTGTCACTGCCACCCATCAATCAGCCCCTAACCTGCCCCTTGCGGGCAATCTGATCACCCACCCACACCAATAGATCGCCCGCAGATCCGACATCAGATCACCTCCCAAATCCATTGTTTACATCTATTCTCTCCTCTAAACACCCACTAATTACCCATCAATCACCCCCTATCACCACCTGTCACTGTTACCCATCAGATTAGACCCTAATCTGCCCCTTGCGGGCACCCAATCACCCGCCCACACCTCAGAACGCCCTCAGACCCCAGCCCTGATCACCTCGCCAGTGCATTGCTTGCATCTATTTCCCCCCTCTAATCACACCTTGAGACACCCATCAATCACCTCCTGTCACCCCCTAGCACACCTACCCATCAGATCAGGCCCTAATTTGCCCCGTGTGGGCTCCTGATCACTCGGCCAAACCCTCAGATCCCCCTCAGACCCCCTTCCGATCACCTCCCCAGTGCATTGATTGCATCTATTTTCCCCTCTAACCGCCCCCTGAGACACCCATCAATCACCTCCTGTCACCCCCCTAGCACTCCTATCCATCAGATCAGGCCCAATACATCCTGTCATCTAAGAGGCCACCCTGCTTATGACCGATTCCACAAAATTTGCCCCCTCATAGACCACCTGTCATCAAAATTTGCAGATGCTTATACCCCTGAACAGTCATTTTGAGAAATTTGGTTTCCAGACTACTCACAGTTTTGGGCCCGTAAAATGCCAGGGCAGTATAGGAACCCCACAAGTGACCCCATTTTAGAAAGAAGACACCCCAAGGTATTCTGTTAGGTGTATGATGGGTTCATAGAATATTTTATTTTTTGTCAAAAGTTAGCGGAAATTGGATTGTTATTGTTTTTTTCACAAAGTGTCATTTTTCACTAACTTGTGAGAAAAAATAAAATCTTCTATGAACTCACCATACCCCTAACGGAATACCTTGGGGTGTCTTCTTTCTAAAATGGGGTCACTTGTGGGGTTCCTATACTGCCCTGGCATTTTAGGGGCCCTAAACCGTGAGGAGTAGTCTAGAAAACAAATGCCTCAAAATGACCTGTGAATAGGACGTTGGGCCCCTTAGCGCACCTAGGCTGCAAAAAAGTGTCACACATGTGGTATCGCCATACTCAGGAGAAGTAGTATAATGTGTTTTGTGGTGTATTTTTACACATACCCATGCTGGGTGGGAGAAATCTCTCTGTAAATGGACAATTGTGTGTAAAACAAATAAAAAAATGTGTCATTTACAGAGATATTTCTCCCACCCAGCATGGTTATATGTAAAAATACACCACAAAACACATTATACTACTTCTTCTGAGTACGGCGATACCACATGTGTGACACTTTTTTGCAGCCTAACTGTGCTAAGGGGCCCAAAGTCCAATGAGTACCTTTAGGATTTCACAGGTCATTTTGAGACATTTGGGTTCAAGACTACTCCTCACGGTTTAGGGCCCCTAAAATGCCAGGGCAGTATAGGAACCCCACAAGTGACCCCATTTTAGAAAGAAGACACCCCAAGGTATTCTTTTAGGTGTATGATGAGTTCATAGAAGATTTTATTTTTTGTCACAAGTTAGCGGAAATTGATATGTATTGTTTTTTTTTTCACAAAGTGTCATTTTCCGCTAACTTGTGACAAAAAAAAAATCTTCTATGAACTCACCATACTCCTAACAGAATACCTTGGGGTGTCTTCTTTCTAAAATGGGGTCACTTGTGGGGTTCCTATACTGCCCTGGCATTTTAGGGGCCCTAAACCGTGAGGAGTAGTCTAGAATCCAAATGCCTCAAAATGACCTGTGAATAGGACGTTAGGCCCCTTAGCGCACCTAGGTTGCAAAAAAGTGTCACACATGTGGTATCGCCGTACTCAGAAGAAGTAGTATAATGTGTTTTGGGGTGTATTTTTATACATACCCATGCTGGGTGGGAGAAATCTCTCTGTAAATGGACAATTGTGTGTAAAAAAAATCAAATAATTGTCATTTACAGAGATATTTCTCCCACCCAGCATGGGTATGTGTAAAAATACACCCCAAAACACATTATACTACTTCTCCTGAGTACGGCGGTACCACATGTGTGGCACTTTTTTGCACCCTAAGTGCGCTAAGGGGCCCAAAGTCCAATGAGTACCTTTAGGATTTCACAGGTCATTTTGCCACATTTGGTTTCAAGACTACTCCTCACGGTTTAGGGCCCCTAAAATACCAGGGCAGTATAGGAACCCCACAAATGACTCCATTTTAGAAAGAAGACACCCCAAGGTATTCCGTTAGGAGAATGGCGAGTTCATAGAAGATTTTATTTTTTGTCACAAGTTAGCGGAAAATGACACTTTGTGAAAAAAAACAATTAAAATCAATTTCCGCTAACTTGTGACAAAAAAAAAAAATCTTCTATAAACTCACCATACATCTAACGGAATACCTTGGGGTGTCTTCTTTCTAAAATGGGGTAATTTGTGGGGTTCCTATACTGTCCTGGCATTTTAGGGGCCCTAAACCGTGAGGAGTAGTCTTGAAACGAAATTTCTCAAAATGACCTGTGAAATCCTAAAGGTACTCATTGGACTTTGGGCCCCTTAGCGCAGTTAGGGTGCAAAAAAGTGCCACACATGTGGTATCGCCGTACTCAGGAGAAGTAGTATAATGTGTTTTGGGGTGTATTTTTCCACATACCCATGCTGAGTGGGAGAAATATCTCTATAAATAGACAATTGTGTGTAAAAAAAATAAAAAAATTGTCATTTACGGAGATATTTCTCCCACCCAGCATGTGTATGTGTAAAAATACACCCCAAAACACATTATACTACTTTTCCTGAGTACGGCAATACCACATGTGTGGCACTTTTTTGCGGCCTAACTGCGCTAAGGGGCCCAAAGTCCAATGAGCATTTTTAGGCTTTACAGGGGTGCTTACAATTAGGCACCCCCCAAATGCCAGGACAGTAAACACACCCCACAAATGACCCCATTCTGGAAAGTAGACACTTCAAGGTATTCAGAGAGGAGCATAGTGAGTCTGTGGCAGATTTCATTTTTTTTTGTCGCAAGTTAGAAGAAATGGAAACTTTTTTTTTTTTTTTTTTTGTCACAAACTGTCATTTTCCGCTAACTTGTGACAAAAAATAAAATCTTCTATGAACTCACCATGCCTCTCACTGAATACTTTGGGATGTCTTCTTTCCAAAATGGGGTCATTTGGGGGGTATTTGTACTATCCTGGAATTTTAGCCCCTCATGAAACATGACAGGTGCGCAGAAAAGTCAGAGATGCTTGAAAATGGGAAAATTCACTTTTGGCACCATAGTTTGTAAACGCTATAACTTTTACCCAATCCAATAAATATACACTGAATGTTTTTTTTTTTATCAAAGACATGTAGCAGAATAACTTTCGCGCTCAAATGTATAGGAAATTTTACTTTATTTGAAAAATGTCAGCACAGAAAGTTAAAAAAGTCATTTTTTTGACAAAATTCATGTCTTTTTTGATGAATATAATAAAAAGTAAAACTCGCAGCAGCAATCAAATAGCATCAAAAGAAAGCTGTATTAGTGACAAGAAAAGGAGGTAAAATTCATTTAGGTGGTAGGTTGTATGACCGAGCAATAAACCGTGAAAGCTGCAGTGGTCTGAATGGAGAAAAAGGCTCTGGTCCTTAAGGGGCGAAAAGACTGTGGTCCTGAAGTGGTTAAATCCAACCTGAGTTTAAAAAAAAAAAAAAAAAGACTTGTGGTGAGATAAACAATTGTATACATCTTCCTCTTCCTACGAATGGCTTGGTTTTTTTTAGAATCCTGCAGTTCTATCTTCTTTTTAAAAAGTTTCAAAAGTAGGTTTAATGTTTTATTGTCTCAGCTGAATGAAAGTCTTTCAGTGTCCGGATCTAAAATATATGAACTATCGACCTTTTTTAATCCATCCCCTGCATTCAGAAGCTGTTCTCTTCCAGGAGGAGAACAGTTTACACTTAATCAGATGCTCTCAGTCATAACTGAAAGACAACTGATTCTCAAAGTAATGCCCATGTTTTTCTATGGCTCAGTTCTCATTATCTCATTATACACCTAACTGAAAGCTTTTTTACAATGCACTACGATGGAGAAAAAAAATGAGTACCAACCTGTACTAACACACACCGACGCATAGTAAAAGTGCCCTAAGGAGTTCTGGTTTAAAATTCGTTCCATTTCCACTTCTTTTCATTTCACTTGTGGTAACACCATTCACTATTAATACTATTTATGTATACAGAACATGACAAAGTAATCACAGAGGGCTTGCTTTACAGTGTGAATACTTTTGCAAACCACTGTATGTAATATTCATTTGTAGGTACATTGTGTGTTTAATTTCAATTATTTTATTTGGTTCAGCATTCAGGTTCACTACTGATGCATGAAAGATCAACAGGATGCCATTCAACTGGTATTGTTTAAAAGGAAATAAATAAGGCAGATATCTCACACTTAGGAGTCTTTTAAATTACCAATGAAGAGGATATAAAAACAACATAAAAATTGTATGATTCTTTAAATAAGAGATAAAAAAGAATATAGGCTCTTTTGCAGGCCTGAGTCCTTTCAATTTTAACATTCATGTGATACTGGTTGTGCCTCCCTACCATATGCACCGTTAATTTGACATTGACATTGAAAAAGAACACTCCGCACTTTTGTATCTGTTATTTAAAATTATGGTGGATGCATTCATAGACTATGGATTTCCCAGAGGACCTCTCATCTCTTTCATCCACATAGCTTTTGGTAGAACACAAATATTTCCAGTTTTGGATGCTGGTCACAACTAAACATGATTCACATGCACTTGAAGTCTTATTCTGGAGTTTAGTTTTATCCATGTGCTTAGAGTTAAATTAAAACAGCAGTAATAGTTTCTCATTCAATTTGCATAAAGTAAGAGCCACAGTTGAGGAAGCTGTGAACTGTAATTTAGTAAACACATGCTTCACAAATTTACCCGTAATGGATGTTCCAAGCAGAATAACCGAGCAAAATAAAAGTATATTTGGAACGGGCAGTATTTCAGAAAAACAATAGATATGCTGTTCTTTAGGCTTAATTAAGCCATTAATATATTTTCAGTTTCACCATATAACTGGCTTAATTTGAGATTAATTAAAGTGTTTAATAAATCTAAAGAAAATATTTGCACAAATAAAATAAATATAAATAAACAAATAGATAATAAGAATTAATACAAATAAATAATAATAAATAAACAAAACAATAATAATAAAGACAAGTGAAACCTTTTGCAAAGAGCTACTCTTGCGAAAAAGCAATGTCAAAACTTGACACAATGGGCTTGATTCACTAAGACAAATAGCATGCCTTATCCAAGTTAACACACCTTATCAGAGATAACACGCCTTATCAAAGTTAACACTCCTTATCAGAGTAGCATAGAGAGCGCTACGAACCCACAGAGGCTCAGGGCAGGACAAGTGGAGCTCTCGTCATTGCCAATTAGCAGGCATACGTTTGTAGCGCTCGCTATGCTACTCTGATAAGGCATGTTAAATGTGATAAGGCGTGTTATCTCTGATAAGGGGTGTTAACTTGGATAAGGCATGCTATTTGTCTTAGTGAATCTAGCCCAATGTGTCCTTAAATAATTTAAAGAACACCTTTTATTAAAAAAAAGTTTTAAAATAAGACAGCATGCTAAATACATAAAATCCCAGCTTCCAAGCTTTTCAAATTACTTGAGGTGATAAACGAAGGCAATTGGTGGAGGCGCCCTTTATCTTATTGACAAGCCATTAGCAGAGAATTAAACTCAAAACTAAAAATACAAATAAAAAGAGGTATCTTACCTCATCAGAAGACTCATATAGGTGGAAAAGGAGTCTTTATTAAAATAAAGTGGTTTAAACTGTAGACAACGCGTTTCACGGGACACAGCCCGCTTCATCAGGTCAATAAACAGAAACCGTAATTGCCAGCTGTGCAGTGCGGGGACGCATATAGCTATATGCACCCCCGCACTGCACGGCTGGCAATTACGGTTTCTGTTTATTGACCTGATGAAGCGCGTTGTCTACAGTTTAAACCACTTTATTTTAATAAAGACTCCTTTTCCACCTATATGAGTCTTCTGATGAGGTAAGATACCTCTTTTTATTTGTATTTTTAGTTTTGACTTTTGAGTTTAATTCTCTGCTAATGGCTTGTCAATAAGATAAAGGGTGCCTCCACCAATTGCCTCTGTTTCTTTCACCTCTTTTAGGCAGATTTGTGCAGAGATAGCCGCACGGGAGAACGCCGTCAGTGCTTCCGGGAAGATGGTGGTGCGCTCCACGCAACATCACTTCCCCTTCCGCCCTCATAGGGAGTCAATCCAAGCATGTTTCCGGAAACATGCTTGGATTGACTCCCTATGAGGGCGGAAGGGGAAGTGATGTTGCGTGGAGCGCACCACCATCTTCCCGGAAGCACTGACGGCGTTCTCCCGTGCGGCTATCTCTGCACAAATCTGCCTAATTAAGGTAAAAAACTATATATAGGTATATCCAGCCACCATGTCTTTTAGCTCCTGAGGAAACTTTAATAGTGAAACCGGTCGAGTGAGGCGGACGTGTGGCTGGACGACGTCCCATGATTTATGTGCTGTCTTCTCTGTGGGTCCCTGTAATAAGGACCCTGATGTGAGTGACCCCTTTTAAAACTTTTTATGCTGTTTTTTACTGCGCTACATTAAAATTGCTACAGATACGCTTAGATGTGCATTGTTTTTTTGCATGCCTCTAATTTTGGTGAAACACTGCATATGAGGATTTGAGTTATTCTGTCCAAACTGGAGAGGAGGCCGGCTGTGAAGACACCTGCTGCTGACCTCATAAAGCTTTATTACAGACCCTGTAGTTAAGGTCTGTAAGGATCTGGTAAGCGCATCTGTTTTTATGGTGTTCTCGGTGGTGGACATAAGTGAGCCTGCGCTGAAGTGTTTTATTCTATATTGACTCAAACGCTGTACTGAAGTGTTGGACTTTGGCTGCGACACACACATATTGTTCCACAAATTCATGATTGTTTGGTTGCGCTGATAATGTGGTTTTGATTTTAGTGCACAGAGATCACAAGATCAGATCGCTGAAGAGGTAGACAATGCATAGGAAGTTGCACAATGCTTTGTATAATGTTGACACCAAGGAAAAACAATGATCAGTAGTCATAACCTATTTAATTTGATCAGTTCTTTTGATCAGTGGCAGTCTGTCCTGGTTTTCCACAACTCTGTAAGGGAGGGAAATAAGATGGATGACTGACTACGATTTATAATAAATAACCAAGTACGGTATGCATCTGCTGCTGGCTGCTTTCTCTTTACTCTCTGCCTCCTTTATTACTTTTTTTTCTACTTTCTTTTTTTTATTAAAGAAAAACTTCTTTAATAAGTTTGAACCTTTAGCTCTTCAAACACTATAAGGTTATTTAACATAGCCTTAAAATGGACAATGTGAACATTAACGCAAATTAGGTTACAAAATCAGTCAGCAAAATACTGCAGTTTTCTGTGCTAACTGTAAGAAAGTCTGATTTTATCTCACATGTTAGAAGGTCTTTAATTTAAGTACACAATTTCTTAATCACACATCGAAGTTCTGAGCTACAATAAACTTAGAGGCAGCTGTGATTCTAATCTTAATGAACACTCATGGCAGTTTTCCAACATTTGCTGTGACTACGCATTTTACAGCCCAGCACCACATCCATTAGCCTCTTCTTTACTGCAGGCTTCTTCAAGCCAGCATGAAAAATAGCTATGTGACTCCTCCAGGGGTAGAAAAAGCTGTAATGAAGGATGCAATGATCCAAGAAACAAGTTCAAGTTTTCATGTACTAAAGATCTGGTGGATCTATAAGTTTAAATTAAATAAGCTATGTAAAGTATTGTTTTTGGTGAACATTTAATAATTATTACGGCTATAGAAAAGTGTATTACTTATAGTATACCTACTCAAGTGAAGAGATCTTTATGTTCGTCAGTTTTATTCACTGTTTCACAGAAAAATACATTCCTGGTGTTTTTTTCTGAAAACAGAATATGCTTGATAAATTAATACATATACAGTATGACTACAGGCCGATATAATAACTCCATATACATGATCACACCTTCTGGAAGCCAGTCTGTTAAAATAATATTCTAGAACGGGAAATTGTGCTGAAGAAGGTCTACAAATTAAAAAGGGGCATAGAGGTTCTCAGTTAAGGGGACTACCTACTTGAACTAAATTGAATTCTTTGAAAAGTTGTTCTTAATGGGAATGTGATTACAACAATTTTGTAATTTACACCTCCCACAAACACTGAGTTAATTGCTGCAGTAGGTTTACTGTAGTGATTAAAGTTTCTGCTGAAAGAACAAAATAAATATTCACTTCAAGGTTACTGTGACAGTCGGCCACTAAACCTGACCATCTACAAAGCTTTCCAGCGTTCCGTACAGTATCCAAGCATTAGCTAGGTAAATTGTATCCAAGCATTAGCTAGGTAAAAGTCGCATCACACACACACACACGCACGCACGCACGCACGCACACACACACGTACACACACTTTTCTTCAGCAGAAAGATAGCATGCACGCCAGATCAGCAGTGTAGCACTTGTGGCCCTCTTAAATCATTGTTTAAAACACCTGCCTCAATGCTTATGGCAAATGATTGTTAAACATAATATTTTACAGTAGTGTTACAGAGGCAGGGCCCAGTACTTCTTATACATAAGAGCATGAAAATTCAGATAAATGAATTTTACATTGTTGGTTAAAGGCCAAGTACATAAATATTTGCAGAAAAAAAATATAAAAAACGAAACTAAAAAAATTATAAAAGTATTAACCACCTTACGACCGCCTAACGCCGATTAGTGTCCGCAAGGTGGCATCCCCCTCCTGCGCTCCCTCAGTCCAGTGTGTAAAGGCAGAGAGTAGCACAGCAAAAGCTGTGCTCTAACCTCCCCTCTGGAGTCCAGTGCTGTAACTGTGCGACCTGTCTGTTTTCTGCTCCCTTTAGTGCTGGCTCTCCTCATGTAGCATGTAATCACACTACATGTGGTATGAGATGCTGGGCAGTATGGTGAGAGGTGGAAGTAAAAGAGAGAGGTGGAAGTACAGCACTGGACTCCAGTGGAGAGGTGAGAGCAAAGCTTCTGCAGCACTATACTTTGCATTTACACACGAAGCTGTTGTAGTGCAGGAAGGGGGAGGGCAACAAAATGCGACAGGATCGGTGGCATGTCTGTATCTCAGGGACTCCCTGTATTATGCATCCACCCTATACGGCACATGGTTTATATTCTCTAGTGTGTGGTGGGGTTGTTTTTTTTTTGGGGGGGGGGGGGGGGTGACATAGGACTTCTTGCCTGGAGTGACAAAAAAAGCTAGAAAAGCCCCCGGGTATAGAAGTAATGAATTATTACTCAGGTAGTGATTATCAGAAATATTCAGATGCATTATACTTGACTATGCTGTGCCTTATGATACTATAACCATTTTTAATGTGGATTTCTTGGAGTTTGACAATTCATAAAGTAATGGAATTTACAGTCTGTTTAACCTCCTTTTTGCTAAATGTAGATTTGAATATAATTAACATGCTGTTGCAGTTTTTGAGATAAGAAATATCTTGTATGATCTATGTTTTCTTGAACTATTCAGGTTCAATTACAGGGCAGAGGTGTCGCGAACATAGAATTTGCTGTTCGAGAATGGTGAACACGGACTTCTGCAAATGTTCGCGAACAGGCAAATCTGGAGAACCGCCATAGACTTCAATGGGCAGGCGAATTTTAAAACCTACAAAGACTGTTATGGCCCCAAAAGTGATACACAAGTTGTTTCAAGGGGTCTAACACATGGACAGGGGCATGCCAGAGGGAGATTCATGCCAAAAGTCCCACCAAAAATTACAGAGTTGATGCAAAGTCAGGTTTTAATCTCTAAAGGGCAGGAATGTCAGTGGGCTATGGAGTGTCACAAACAGAGAAATACAATAGTACTAGCAAAATACAGTGACATAATAATGCACAGGAGTGGTTCTGTGCCTGCAACTTAATGAGGCAACAGCAGTAGTGTGCACACTACAACAGCAGTAGTGTGCACACAGCTCTGGGTGTCAGTGTCCTGGGGAGTGTCACACACAAAAAACACACAGGAGACAAACGTGCTAGCCCTCAATAGAGCTGTGTAAATTGCTTTCACAGCAAGTGAACCTAGCCTAGCTAATGCTTTCCCTACCTACCTGCAGCAAATCTGTCCCTGCTCTCACTAATGCTGGGCATACACGGCTCGTTTTATATTATCAATCGAGCCGCTGATGGCTCGATTGATAATATTCAACCTGTCCGATATCCCGCTGGATTAGCAGTGCCCGCGGGGACAAGCGGGAATCGATCCACGCGCATGCACAGACGAGAGGTGACGCGCCGGCATCGAGCCGCTGGCTCGATATCGGCGCATTCTCGAGCCGTGTATGCCCAGCATAACAGTCAGCAACCAGCAGACAATTAATCCAATATTCCCGCCGCAACTGCTTTTTGATAGGGGGGTGGGGGGTCCAGAAAGGAGTGCTAGCTGATTGGCTGCCATGTGTCTGCTGACTGTAAGGTAAGGGGTCAAAGTTTAGCTCAACGATGATGTATAGGGGGCGTATCGAACACGCTAAATGTTCGCTATTCATCACGAATGCGAACAGCCGTTGTTCGCAGAATACTGCCCACCGGCGAACTGTTTGGGCCATCTCTATTACAGGGTACTTCCAGTGTTATCTAGCCCCCCCTCCTTATTCTTGATGGCTGCTCACTTACAATGGAGAAACATATCTATTCTGGAAATGAAAATGTGTCATATTCTGGAAAATTATTATTATTGCATGTTTAGATAGTGCTGACATCTGTTTTGCATAGAGCACATAGTGTATACAGTCATGTCACTCAGAGGAGCTCACCATCTAACCCATGTTATAGTCAGTTAATGTCTTATGTTTCCTACTCCAATTGTAGTTTAGGGTTAATTTGTGGTTGGTAACAAGTTATCCCATCTGTATGTTTTTGGGATGTGGGAGGAAATTGGAGTATCCTGAGAAAAATCATATAAATACAGGTAGAATAATCAAATAGTGTCCTTGCCCACACTTCAGCCAGGGACCCTTGTGAAATTTACTATGCCACTATGCTGCTATTTCTCCTTGGCGAAACCAAGCTACAGTGGAATGCAAATGTTTGGGCAACATTGTTAATCGTCATGATTTTCCTGTATAAATCGCTGGTTGTTACGATAAAAAGCGTCAGTTAAATATATCATATAGGAGACACACACAGTGATATTTGAGAAGTGAAATGAAGTTTATTGGGTTTACAGAAAGTGTGCAATAATTGTTTAAATAAAATTAGACAGGTGCATAAATGTGGGCACTGTTGTCATTTTATTGATTTCAAAACCTTTAGAACTAATTATTGGAACTCAAATTGGCTTGGTAAGCTCAGTGACCCCTGACCTACATACACAGGTGAATCCAATTATGGGAAAGAGCATTTAAGGGGGTCAATTGTAAGTTTTTCTCCTCTTTTAATTTTAGCAACATGGGGGTCTCAAAAAAACTCTCAAATGACCTGAAGACAAAGATTATTCACCAGCATGGTTTAGGGGAAGGATACAGAAAGCTGTCTCAGAGATTTCAGCTGTCTGTTTCCACAGATAGGAACATATTGAGGAAATGGATGACCACAGGCTCAGTTCAAGTTAAGGCTCAAAGTGGCAGACCAAGAAAAATCCCAGATAGACAAAAGCGACGAATAGTCAGAACAGTCTGAGTCAACACACAGACCAGCACCAAAGACCTACAACATCATCTTGCTGCATGTGTAATGGATGCCCGCCGGAGTCCCCGCCCCTACCGCTGGTGGCCGCCTTGATATACACCCTAGACAGGGGTTCTTTCAGAGGGGGGCGGAAATCTGGGCGAGCACACGCATATGTAAGGAGAGAGCGTGCGAGCGTGTCTATTGCCCCTGATGAGTCACGTCCTCTAGTGACAAAACGCGTAGGGCGGAGCCTTGGACACGCACGCTTCCTGCAAACATCACATAGACGGAGGTAATCGGCGCCGCGGTGAGGAGTCCGGATGACGTCCACAGGGATATGTGAGATATGCTTGTAATATTGTTTTATCTGGTACGCAAATTTTAATTGGGGCTTTTAGCCATATTAAAAAAGGTTTTTTACGCTATGAGAGGTGGCTTTTTATGCTTTCTTTAGTTCCACTGGTGAAGCTACAGCATTGACATCTGTGACATGCCTGAATTTGGATCTTATCTGGTGAGCAGGGGAATGAAGGGGGGAGTATGACCCCTGTCCTGTATGAGGTGGAGGTTATTTCCCCAGCACTAAGTGTGCAGTCTGCACTGGGTGTACAAGTAGTGAAAGATTACCCGCTATGTGCGTTTCTCTCTTCTCCATGCTCATTTAGGAATATAAAGATACCTCTTGGACTTCACCTGCCAGTACGCGCTGCTGTATTTGTTTGGATTTCTTAAAGGGGAAGAATCTATTTTTCTCTTTTTGGACAGCAAGCAGCTGACTGACCTTGTAAGGTGTTACTGTGGTGAGCGCTGTATCATTTCGTTGTATTATCATCTTGCTGCAGATGGAGTCACTGTGCATCATTCAACCATTCGGGGGCACTTTACACAAGTAGATGCTGTATGCAAGAGCGATGTAGAGGAAGCCTTTTCTCCGCCCACAGCACAAACAGAGCTGCTGGAGGTATGCTGTTGAAAACTGTTGAAACTAAAATTGAGTTATTTGGGCTTAAGAAGAGGTGTTGTGCATGGAGGAAAAAGAATACAGCATTCCAAGAAAAACACCTGCTACCTACAGTAAAATATGGTGGTGGTTCCATCGTGCTGTGGCGCTGTGTGGCCAGTGCAGGGACTGGGAATCTTGTCAAAGTTGAGGGACGCATGGATTCCACTCATTATCAGTAGATTCTGGAGGCCAATGAACAGGAATCAGTGACAAAGCTGAAGCTGCGCCGGGGCTAGATCTTTCAACAAGACAACGACCCTAAACACTGCTTAAAATTCACTAAGGCATTCATGCAGAGGAACAAGTACAATGTTCTGGAATGGCTATCTCAGTCTCCAGACCTGAATGTAATTGAAAATCTGTGGTGTGAGTTAAAGAGACCTGTCCATGCTCGGAAGCCATCAAACCTGAATGAACTAGAGATGTTTTGTAAAGAGGAATGGTCCAAAATACCTTCAACCTAAATCCAGACTCTCATTGGAATCTACAGGAAGCGTTTAGAGGCTATAATTTCTACAAAAGGAGGATATACTAAATATTGATTTCATTTCTTTTTCTTTTTCAAATTTATGCCCCTGCTTAAATTTATTTAACCTCCTGGGCTCGTCCAGTAACGCCGCACTGGATTGCTCAGGCCCTGGTAGGCCAATTTGCATATTTGTTTTAAAAACATGCAGCTAGCACTCTGCTAGCTGCGTGTCTTACCCGATCGCCGCCGCTCGCCGCCGATCTGCCGCTACCCGCCGCGAAAGAGGCCCCCCCGCAGACCCCTTGCGCAGCCTGGCCAATCACTGTCAGGCTGCGCTATGGGGTGTATGAGGACTCCCCCTGACGTCATGACATCGATGACGTCATTCCGTCAGGACGGAATTTCCTGATGGGTTTTATCGCCGATGGCGATCGGAAGGGTGGGAGGGAGGAAGCAGGGAGAGGGGAATCATGTATCTAGCGCTAGGCTAGCTACGTGATAAAAAAAATTTGGTGAAAAAAACCATGCGGCCGCTGGGATTTAAAACACCAGGGAGGTTAAACAATTATTGCACACTTTCTGTAAATCCAATAAACTTCATTTCACTTCTAAAATATCACTGTGTGTGTCTCCTATGTGATATATTGAACAGTGACATTTTTTATCGTAACTACCAACAATTTATAAAGGAAAATCATGACAATTAACAAGGTTGCCCAAACTTACGCATCCCACTGTAAATTACAGGGGTTTCAAACTGCAGCTGGGTGTACATACATTTAGCTTAAACATATATGACATATTAAGCTGAGGTAGTGATCTTACTTATGTATGCCCCTTGAGATTAGGAGAAGAGTTGCTCAATCTAACTAATTGTTACAGTAAAATGTATAAAAATAATAGGGACATCTCTGTGATAGTGCATGCATGTTGTTGGGCAATGGGCATCACATAGGTTTGTGGACAGGACAATCAAATTTTTCGTTAAAAATGGGCTTAGGGGATCTAGATAATCCTTATGATCACCTGTTAACCTTTATGCATGCACATGTCTCGCACTTGCTCACTGAGTTGAAAAAGGAACTTGGGTCTGTTAACCTCCTTAGCAGTAACCCCGTGCTGGACACGGGGTAAGCCGCCGGAGGGTGCCGCTCAGGCCCTGCTGGGCCGATTTGCATCATTTTTTTTTCAAACACGCAGCTAGCACTTTGCTAGCTGCGTGTTTGTTGCGATCGCCGCCGCTACCCGCCGCGATACATGCCCCCCCCCCCCCGCAAACCCCTTGCGCAGCCTGGCCAATCGGCGCCAGGTTGCGCTATGGGGTGGATCGGGATTCCCTGTGACGTCACGACGTCAGCGATGTCGATGACGTCACTCCGTTCGTCGCCATGGCGACGGGGGAAGCCCTGAAGGAAATCCCGTTCGGACGGGATTTCCTTATGGGCAAGCGGCGCCGGCGGCGATCGGAGGGGACAGGCGGACGCCGCGGGGAGGGGGGAAGCATGTACCTAGCGCTAGGCTAGCTACATGCTAAAGAAAAAAAAGTGAGAAAAACCCTCCCGCGCCCGCGCAGCCGCGCGATTCATACCGCCAGGGAGGTTAAATGTATGAGTCTTCTGTCCTTTCCTTTCTATATCCTAATTTTCATTACAACACTTTAATTGAACCATTATCTGTTGTTGCTATATAGAGAGCTTATAATTTGTCATAGTGCTGCAACTGGAAAGCAAGATCAAAACAGCTAGCTGAGTAGATGGGAGAAAAATATTAAACAGCATATTAAATTATTTTTTAACATAATGAAGAATGAAACCTCTGGTAACAAGCTTGAAACATAGTTTATTAGCTTCTTATTGAATATTTCAGTGGCAACTCTCTTAAAAAGCAAAACAGGTTCAATATGATGGCAGAAAAAAATGAGGAAAAAAATACAAAACATACAGAGAAAAATAAATAAATATTTTTATAAATTCTAAAATTCTATTAAAATATTTTTTATTGAGATATTTTTATTAGCATTATAAAAATAATATATATATATATATATATATATATATATATATTTTGTTTATTCCACCTAAAATTGATCTATACTGGGTACTTGCATTGCTGAGCCTATTCTAAAAAGTTATTTACCTGGGTCTTATGTTGACCTTTTGACTTCATTAGTTTGTGAGTCAAACCACTACTGCAGACATGCAGCTAGTTAAGGCACATGCCCAATATTACAGCCAGGTTATTCGATTTATATTAACAGGGTCAGAAAACTTTCAGAATTCAGAACTCAGCATTGGATCAATTAAAAAAAAAAAACATGCTAAATAAATAAGGTGAACCTATTTGGAAAGAATGCAATAATGATTGGGGGGTATCTCAAGGTTATATAATGCAGTTGTATATAACTTCATTGGCAATTGTCTCAGAACAGCAGGTAAAAACAATAAATGTTTTGCATCTGTGGTTACTTTATGGCAGATGGGATCTTCTTTCCATTAATGAGGAGTATGTTTACCAAAGTACCAAATAGACTAGGACACCACATTTTCTTAAAGGGAACCTAAGTTAAAGTGGAAAAGAAAAAAAGAGTGTCGCTTACATGGGGCTTCTACCAGCCCCCTGCAGCCGCCCTGTGCCCACTCCATCATTCAATCTCTACTGCACCTGTGCAGGATGCTCCCGGCAACGGGAGGGCAAATGAGGACGCGCGAGGCCAGTGCCGAGCAGGAGCAACGGCCGGCGACAGGCTAATTCGGCAAAATTGAAACAAAGCTCCGTAAAGAGAAGTCCATCGCTGTGAGTGGCGTGGATGCAGTGATCGGAGCTGCTGCGATTGTCGTAGGTAATAGGCTTGGTGAGTAATTGCGCTGGGGATTTCTGCAGGAGGGTTCAGGGGGCTGGGGGGCACCTATAATATAGTATCTATAGCTACATACCTTTAGTGTGGACCCCTATAGCCTGCTTAGTCTCTGGATACCTAAACTAGTTATTTTTACTGGAGGCACCTATACCTTGCTAACCTATACCTGGCTACCTATATTGGTGGCACATATACCTGGCTACATATACTGGGGGACCTATACCTTGATTCCTATTACATATACTGTTGGAACCTATACCTGGATTCCTTTATTGTTGGCACCTATACCTGGTTGCCTATATCTGATTACTTTTACTGGGGCTCCTATACCGGCCTACCTATACTGGGGGACCTATACCTGGTTACCTATACCTGGCTACCTTTACTGGAACACCTATACCTGGCTGCCTTTACTAGGGAGACCTATACCTGGATATCTATATTGGTGGTACCTATACCTGGTTACCTATACCTGGCTACCTTTACTGGGGCACCTATACTTGGCTACCTATACTGGGGGGACTTATACCTGGATACCTATATTGGTGGTACCTATACCTGGTGACCTATACCTGGCTAAGCTGTACTGGGGCACTTATAGCCGGCTAACGTGTACTGGGTCACCTATAGCTGGCTTATCTATACTGGGGCACCGATAGCTGGTTAAACCACACTGGGGGCACCTATACTTGGCTACCTATACTGGGGGCACTTATACTCACCATTGCGTGCTGATCCCTCACCATGTACCTCCGATAGATGACGCCAAGGGAAAATAACCTATATTCTGTATTGAATACAGATCTGTAATCTGTATTGAATACAATAAACTGTGGGGAATTCCAAAGACACATGGGCACCACGTGGTGGGTGACACAGGACAGGTAATGCACACGCGGGGGGGGGGGGGGTACATTTATACACTAGGGTGGCAGTGGCAAGGTGACAGACGTAACTGATACTCAAGAGATTGCATGCTGAAATTGATTGGGAATCAGCCTGTGGTGTATGGGCAGCCGACAGATCTCTTTCTAATTATATTCGCTCAGAGAAAGATTTGACTCTTGGTTGAATCTGCCCATCATCACCTGATGTATGGCTACCTTTACATTCATGTTAGTGCAGGTTGAGCAGCTGCAGTTCAGAAGTGTAAATGATCAGAGCTTGTGGGGAGTAATTTTGACATTTTAGTTGTGATTTAATTGTGTCTCAACCTTTTATTATACTCAAAATGTATACTAGACCCTTGCTTTACACATTTTGGTAAGTTACAGAAAAAAACAAGTTTATGAACATTATTAGGATCAGTTTTTTGCACGGAAATTCAGCAAAAACTGAACACAAAGGAGGTTAAAGGGAAATAAACATGGCAGCCTCCATATCCATCTTGGGTCAGTTGTCTTTTATCTTTGAGAGCAGAGAGGAAGTTCTTAGTTCAGGTTTGCTTTAAGGGACAATACTATATGCTCTAAACAGAGCTGCAGAAGTTGTCAGCACTATCTAAATACTAATAATAATAGCTGTGGAAATGCTCTACTTCACCAGACATACTTGTTGGCTGTGGCCTACAATATTACATTGTTTGCAACCTATTTTGCAATAGAAATATAATCAGTATATTAGTTGTGCTTGATATTCAATATACATATTGTTATGAAGTAATAAACATCCGTTACTCATGTCTGTATCAGTACCATAGAGTTTAATTCATTGCACATTGTAAAAAGCAGGCAACTGGTGTGACATTATGCTTAGCTTCTGTTTACCTGCTTCATCTTCTGCCTACACTGCTAAAACCTCTTTTGGCCATTATTCTCTTTCCTCTCTTGATCTACCAAAATTCCACTCATTTTACTCTCCATTTTAGCAACTCTACCTGATACAGTACAACATCACATTCTCATATATCTTCTACTTTACATATCAAGCCTTCTCTAAACAGAACTCATCATACGCAATTCCGATCCTCTGTGGTTATATCTCTAAAAACAAAAAAACAAAAGAAAGCTATGAATATTAATCATTCTGTAATATACAACAAAGAAGGAACAACAGTGGGCTGTGGAATGTCACACACACAAAAAAAACACAGGAGACCGAAGTAATAGCCCTCAAAAGTGCTGTTTGGGGTGCTTTCACAAGGACACAGGCCTAGCTAGTACTTTCCCGACCTATCTGCAGCAAGTCTAACCCTGCTCTCACTAACAGGAGCCAACAGAGAATAAATCTAATATGGCCACCGCTACTGCTTTTTAATAGGGGGGTCCAGGAAGGGTTGCTAGCTGATTGGCTGCCATGTGTGTGCTGACTGTGAGGTAAGGGGTCAAAGTTTGGCTCCTTGATGATGTATACGGGCGGGTCGAACATGCCATATGTTCACAGCTCGCCGAGAATGCCAACAGCGGAAATTCGCCAGGAACTGGCCTGCCGGCGAACTGTTCAGGCCATCTCTAATCTGCAGTCCATAAAACACAGGTCCAGGTAATGTTATAAAGCACTCCAAATGTTTCATCTACAGCTGGATAACTCCATTTCAAATTACTTGTGAATATTTGGATTCATTCAGGCTTATTTGAGCATTTTTGTATCACTGAATCTTACTTTATTCTATGTGCTTGTAATTTGTATTGTTATAGTTGATTTTAAGACCTATCATCTATCATCACTAAGTATTCCTTCTTCTTCTATCAAGCCACTGTGGTTCCTAGAGATCAAATCAACATCACCTGATCAGGCTACACCCTGTGTCATTCTGTTATAAATATGACCCCTGGATTTCCACTTAAAGGATAACTATCATGGAAAACCATAAAATTAAATATGCATGTGTATAAAATGTACAATTCTTCCAGAGTCAAATGCATTATAAAGTTATTTTTCCCTATGTCACTATCACTTCCACTATCACTATCACTTAAAGTAGGCAGTGAAATTTAAATAGATCTGACAGGATTATGATGACTCTATCTCCTCATGGGGGGTTCTCAAGGTTTTCTTTATTTTCACAAGCACACAATCACTTAGGGCTCAGCCACACTATAAGTACTTTTCTAAGCACTTGCTATTGATTAGTGCTTTCTGAGCACTTTTTTAAAAATCGCTCCCATTCACTTTCATTAAAATGGCATAAAAATCGATGCGATCGCATACGTTTTTATGCGTACGGGATCATGGCAATCAATGCAATTTTTACACAATTTTTAGCGTTAAAAGTCAATCAATCCATCGCAAGCGCTCAGAAAAGCGCTTATAGTGTGGCTGAGCCCTAACTGAATGGCAGTTGCTGCCAAAAAAAAGTTAAAGTGATCAGGGAAGCTGGCTGACATATTTGTATAGATTTTTTCCATGGAGTGCTTTATCAAAAAAAACCCCACAAGGGCACTAGAAGGGCTGCCCATTCTACCCCCTGAGGTGTAGCATGTGGTTAGGGGTCCCAAGCGGTGTCAGAGCTGAGCCCCCCCTCCCCCTGATTGCTCACATGTGCGTGGAGTGCTTCATAAAGCATAAAGGACATGGTAAGTATCCCCAAGGGGATCTATCAGATCTTTCCTGCCTATTGTAAGTGACAGCAAAACAGGAGAAAATTAATGTATATACAATGTATATTCTTATACGTATGTAGACACACATATTTTACAATTTTTAATATTTCAAGATAGTGGTCTTTTAACTTCTTCCTTAGAAACTTTAGGCTTAGAATGAACAACGTCACTGACAGAACATCTCCTTCCCTAAGTTCTTGTTAATGTCAAAGTCTTTTGACAGCTGACCTTGTGTTATTACTTTACCTTTCATCTCATATAACATCCGTCTATGATCTTTGATATTTTGAAGTTTTCTAAGATCACTTACTATCAAAAGCCTGCTAGTCGTGATCAATACATATTTGATGTAGAGTTGATGTAAAGTTGTGTTATGCAAAAAGGAAGAAAAGAATAAGTGGTTAACCGACCAGGTTATAAAACTAAATTCCAGTGTACATTCAATTATTAAACAATAAATCTAGAAAAAGAAATTTTACTGGCACTGTAACAAAGGTAAGTGAAACCAAAATTGCTCCAAAATATAAACAAAAGAGACTCTGGTGGCTGTGTTCGGCCCAGTGCACACCGAGCGGTTTTTGGAGCGATCCGCCGGCCGCATCCGCCTGTAAAAACGCTTGGCTAATGTATTGCAATGGGATAGTGCACACCGGCGGTTTGAGGTTTTTGCCAAGCCGCAAATGCGCCTCCTGCTGCACGTTTGCGGTTTTCTGAAGCGTTTCGTCCTCAATGTAAAGTATAGGAAAAACGCAAACCGCTCTGAAAAATGCTACTTCAGAGCGGTTTGCCAGGCGTTTTGTTACAGAAGCTGTTCAGTAACAGCTTTTACCAGGGCCGGGCCGAGGCAGAGGCTGGAGAGGCTCCAGCTTCAGGGCACAGTGTAGGAGGGGGTGCACAATTCAGTCAGCTGTCATTCCTAATTGCGTTTGAAGCAGAAAGAAATAAGAAAATGGGAGACATGGTAGTGACTGCAAGCCAGATAACTAGAGATTAAGGTGTTGGGGAGGTTGGGGGCCCTGGGGCACCTATTAGTCTAATAGCACTCAGTGTGCGATGGCTGGGGTGGGAGGGATGGAGGGGCGCACTTTGCTGTCTCAGCCTTGGGTGCTGGAGGACCTTGTCCCGGCTCTGGCTTTTACTGTAACAATATGTGTAATCTGCTGCCCAAAAACGCACCCGAAACCGCTATGTGTGTTTAGAAAACGTCTCTAAACATACCTAGCATCGCTCTGAAATCAGCTCCAAAAACCGCTAGCGTTTTGTGGATCTGCTAGCGGTTTTGGTGTCTGGGCCTTCGTAAGCTATTTAGAATTGCAGTGCAATTATACTGTACATGAGTGTAATTGTGAACATAAAATAATAATAACACACACCAAATGTTTTTACATTTTATTTATTCTTTATGTCGACTGAAAACTTTTTGGGCTCTTCTTTTGGCACTAGATTATTATCTGAAATTTTGATTGATGCCTCTTCTTATGTTGAATGCAGAGCATGCCATCCAGAGTTGCTTGAAGTCTTTTGGCATCTTTCTTGAAGAATCTTGTTAGCTTGATTTCAGAACACCATATTTTGGTCTTCTATATTTGACTGCAAGCATCTTAGATTTTGATTGAAAAAACAACCCACATCTTACTTTGGCCCATATGCAATATACTTTTTCTCCTGAGTTTTCTCCTAGGTGATATTTTTCATTATCATAAAATGCTTTTTAACCTCCCTGTTGTTTAGCTCATAATGTTGATTGGCAGAAAAAAAGAAGATAAAAGATGGAGGTTTCCTGACTTATACGCGATCACGGCAATCGATGCAATTTTTACGCTATTTTTACCACTATTATAATGAAAGTGAAAGGGAGGGATTTTTAAAAAGTCAATCAATCCATCGCAAGTGCTCAGAAAAGCGCTTATAGTGTGGCTGAGACCTAACTGAATGGCAGTTGCTGCCCAAAAAAAAGTTAAAGTGATCAGGGAACCTGGCTGACATATTTGTATAGATCTTTTCCATGGAGTGCTTTGTCAAAACAACCCACAAAGACTTCTATTGTCCCCCAGTATAGGCTTACAAGGTATAGGTAGTTTAGCATACGTGTCCCCTGATCTCCCCCGGATTCTACCCCGATCATGCCCCCGATCCCTGGCACTCACAACAGTAACAGCACCTCTCCCTACAGCTCGGGTCTTTTCCATGCGGAGCATCGGGTCCTGGCAGTGCAATTTAGTCTAGTAACTTCCCTGATTGGAAGCTAAAGCTTAGCTTACAATGCACACTCTGCATCACGCACATGGTGGGCACATGGGGGGGGGGGTCTTATAATCGATTGGCTTATACTCACCATTGGCATGCTGATCCCTCGTCTTGTAGTTATTCTGGTAAGTAGTTATAAGAATCATTACTGGATAGCCAGCGGTCGATTACTCAATCTTCATTGCATTTGGTGATGTAAGGCTTGGATGCAGCTACTTGCCTATAGAAAACGACTCCCTGAAGTGCTCGACCATCTTCTGGAGCTAATCTGAAGACCGTATTCATTTTGAAGGTCTTTAGCTATTGACTCTGAATAAAAATGGTTTGTTCTGTGCAGTGTGTGCCTCAGTATGTACTGGGCTGGCCCTGCTCTGTAACTTTACAGGGTCTACCACTTCCTGGCTGAGTTGCTGTTCTTACCAATTACTTCCACTTCATTGTAATACCACTTATACTAGATCCTAGAATATTTTGTAGAAATTTCAGGCATAGACTTGTTGCACAGGTGGCACAGTACAGTGCTAAAATTCATTGAGCTCCTGAGATCAACCCATCCTTACACAGATGTATGTAAAGTAGACTACTTGCCTAGGTGCTTAATTGTATACACCTGTGGCCATGGAAGTGATTGGAATCCCTCAAATTAATGATTTGAAGAGGCATTCCAATACTTTTGGCAATATAATTTAATTGTATCTCTACTTTTCTTGAGGAAAATTTTAAACACACACAACCACCATTACAAAATAAATATACGGTATACAAAAAGAAAAAAAGGGCAAATAAAAAATGTTTTGGTGATTGTAATTTGGTGATGTAAATTGTCCTAGTATAGATTTTGTGCTATAGTTCCACTTATTGCTGGCAAAGCAAGTTTTACAATGCTTGTTCAACATAAATCATGGCAGTGGACAACATGCTAAATACCTATTGATCTCTACATATTACAACCCTAAAACCACATTATAGTGATTTCCCATTCTTTGTTTAGCCAGTAGTGTTTCCAGTCTTCATTTTAGCCAAGAAAATTCGAATCAATTCACAATTGTTAGTTATTGCGGAGCATTATTGCTCTACAGAAAATCATTGTAGTTAAGGATCTGAGATTAATGTGCCAAGGTTAAACCTTTCTACGGAGCAGAAGAAAATCAATGCAGAAGTTACAGTGTGATTCAATTCATTTTGGTATTTTAGAAACAAACACTGACGTATATTAACCACTTAAGGACTGCAGCCTTAAAACCCCTTAAAGGAGCATATTTTAATTAAAAAAACGCTACTTACCGGGGGCTTCCTCCAGCCCCAAGCTCCCAGGACCTCCCTCGCCGCAGCTCTGCCCGCAGCCGTTTGCCGGAGCTCCGACCTGGTCCCCGGCGATGACGTCAGAGCGACCTGGAGGTTGCTCTGTACTGCGCCTGCGCGATCGGCACTTTCAATCACCCCAATGTGGGCCGGAGCGGACTGCGCAGGCACAGAACTACTGCGCCTGCGCAGTCCGCTCTCGCCCACGTGGCGGTGATTGACAGCGCCGATCGCGCAGGCGCAGTACAGAGCGACCTCCAGGTCGCTCTGACGTCATCGCCGGGGACCAGGTCGAAGCTCTGGAAAATGGCTGCGGGCAGAGCTGCGGCAAGGGAGGTCCTGGGAGCTTGGGGCTGGAGGAAGCCCCCAGTAAGTAGCGCTTATTTTATTAAAATATGCCGGATTACTCCTTTAAGGACCAGACACTTTTTTTCCATTCAGACCACTGCAGTTTTAACGGTTTATTGCTTGGTCATACAACCTGCTATCTAAATGTATTTTACCTCCTTTGCTTGTAACTAATACAGCTTTCTTTTGGCGCTATTTGATTGTTGCTGTGATTTTTAGTTTTTATTATATTCATAAAAAAAGACATGAATTTTGGCAAAAAAATGATTTTTTTAACTTTCTGTGCTGACATTTTTCAAATAAAATAAAATTTCTTTGTACATTTTTGTCTAAATGTATTGTGCTACATGTCTTTGATCAATAAATAGACACTTATTAGATTTTTTTTTGTTTGGGTAAAAGTTATAGCGTTTACAAACTATGGTGCAAAAAGTGAATTTCCTCAGTTTGAAGCATCTCTGACTTTTCTGAGCACCTGTCATGTTTCATGAGGTGCTAGAATTCCAGGATAGTATAAATACCCCCCTAATGACCCCATTTTAGAAAGAAGACATCCCAAAGTATTCACTAAGAGGCATAGTGAGTTCATAGAAGATTTTCTTTTTTGTCACAAGTTAGCGGAAAATGACACTTTGTGACAAAAAAACAAAATAAAAAAAAGTTTCCATTTCTGCTAACTTGTGACAAAAAAAATGAAATCTGCCACGGGCTCACATGCCCCTCTCTGAATACTTTAGGGTGTCTACTTTCCAAAATGGGGTCATTTGTGGGGTGTGTTTACTGTCCTGGCATTTTGGGGGTGCTAAATTGTAAGCACCCCTGTAAAGCCTAAAGGTGCTCATAGGACTTTGGGCCCCTTAGCGCACCTAGGCTGCAAAAAATTGTCACACATGTGGTATCACCGTACTCAGGAGAAATAGTATAATGTGTTTTGGGGTCTATTTTTACACATACCCATGCTGGGTGGGAGAAATATCTCTGTAAATGAGATTTTTTTTTATTTTTTTTACACACAATTGTCTATTTACAGAGATATTTCTCCCACCCAGCATGGGTATGTGTAAAAATACACCCCAAAACACATTATACTACTTTTTCTGAGTACAGCGATACTACATGTGTGACACTTTTTTGCAGCCTAGGTGCGCTAAGAGGCCCAAAGTCCTATGAGTACCTTTAGGATTTCACAGGTCATTTTGAGGCATTTGATTTCCAGACTACTCCTCACAGTTTAGGGCCCCTAAAATGCCAGGGCAGTATAGGAACCCCACAAGTGACCCCATTTTAGAAAGACGACACCCCAAGGTATTCCATTAGGAGTATGGTGAGTTCATAGAAGATTTTTATTTTTTGTCACAAGTGAGCAGAAATTGATTTTTATTGTTCTTTTTCACAAAGTGTCATTTCCACTAACTTGTGACAAAAATAAAATCTTCTATGAACTCATCATACATACATCTAATGGAATACCTTGGGGTGTCTTCTTTCTAAAATGGGGTCACTTGTGGGGTTCCTATACTGCCCTGGCATTTTAGGGGCCCAAAACCAAGAGGAGTAGTCTGGAAACCAAATGCCTCAAAATGACTGTTCAGGGGTATAAGCATCTGCAAATTTTGATGACAGGTGGTCTATGATGGGTCGAATTTTGTGGAACCGGTCATAATCAGTGTGGCCACTTAGATGTCAGGTTGTATTGGCACTGAATTGCAGGAAGCGCAGGATGTTCTCAAATCGTGACCTGGACATGGCAGCAGAGAACATGGGCATGTGATGTATTGGGTGCGTAGACCAATAAGACCGCAATACATTCTTTTTGACTAGACCCATGTTGAGGAGAAGGCCCAAAAAAATGTTAAGTTTGGAAACTTGGAGTGGTTTCCACCGAAAAGGCTGGGCATGGTAGCTTCTCGGATTGGCGGTTGCGTATTGTGTGGCATAACGGTTGGTCTCAGCCACAATTAAGCCGTAGAGATCCACGGTGCAGAACAGATGAAAAAAGTCTAGGGCCAATCCTAGATTATCTGTCTCCACCTGGACTCCAGACTGGGCGGTGAAAGGGGGCAGTACGGGCCAAATGGGATTTGCCAGCACCTCTAGGAGACTATGGGTAGTACAGGTCAGTTTTGCTGGTGGCTGTGACTCACGTCTTAATGCACATGCCACCGAACCAGTATCTACTACCATGCTGGTGCTCGCCACTTCACCAGTGTCTACGGTAGTACTGGTGCTAGGTCCAGGAGCTGCTACGCTGCTGGTGCATGCCTCACCAAGAAAACTCGGATCAGAGCTAGCACCACTCTGCTGCCCTTGAGTCTGATCCTGCGGTCCAGTGACATGGGGTGTGGTATGCCTGGTTCTAGCCGGGATCTCAACTTCATCATTGCTATCAGTCAGAGAGCCACTGCTGTTCACCGGTTCGTATTCTGACCCGGATGATTCGTCGGATGAAGCTTTCCAATCGCACTCAGCCCACTGGACCAGAATCTCGGCGGCCTCTTCAGCGGAATACCCCTTTTTTGCCATGGTGGACTGCTAAATTTAGGGGGTATTCCTCTACAGAGGAAAAAGAGCACCTACCTAGCAAAAGGGAGTACTTGTGAAGTAGAAAGCTGTGATCACTGAGTTTTGATTCAAAAAAATTCTGTCACTGTGGTGGGGTGGGTGAGGGTTTGGCCAAGTGATCAGAAGCACGCAGGGGGCAGATTAGTGCCTGATCTGATGGGTGGGAGTGCTAGGGGGTGACAGGTGGTGACAGGAGGTGATTAATGGGTGTCTCAGGGGGTGATTAGAGGGGAGAATAGATGCAATCAATGCACTGGGGAGGTGATTAGGGGGGTCTGAGGGCGATCTGAGGGTGTGGGCAGGTGATTGGGTGCCTGCAAGGGGCAGATGAGGGTCTGATGGGTAGCAGTGACAGGTGGTGACAGGGGATAAATGATGGGTGATTGATAGGTGATCAGTGGGTGATTAGAGGGGACAATAGATGCAAGCAATGCACTGGCGAGGTGATCAGGGGGGGTCTGAGGGCGATCTGAGGGTCTGATCTGATGGGTAGCAGTAACAGGTGGTGACAGGGGGTGATTGATGGGTGATTGATGGGTGATCAGTGGGTGATTAGAGGTGAGAACAGATGTAAATAATGCACTGGGGAGGTGATAAGCGGGGGTCTGAGGGCAATCTGATTAGGGTCTGATCTGATGGGTAGCAGTGACAGGTGGTGACAGCGTTGACAGGGTGATTGATAGGTGATCATGGTGTGATTAGAGGGGAGAATAGATGCAAGCAATGCACTGGCGAGGTGATCAGGGGGGTCTGAGGACGATCTGAGGGTGTGGGCGGGAAATTGGGTGCCCACAAGGGGCAGATTAGGGTCTGATCTGATGAGTAGCAGTGACAGGTGGTGACAGGGGGTGATTGATGGGTGATTGATGGGTGATCAGTGGGTGATTAGAGGGGAGAACAATTGTAAACAATGCACTTGGGAGGTGATCTGAGGGTGGGTCTGTGGACGGTCTGAGGGTGTGGGTGGGTGGGTGATCAGGTGCCTGCAAGGGTCAGGTTAGGGTCTGTTCTGATGGGTGGCAGTGACAGGGATTGATTGATGGTTGATTGACAAGTGATTGACAGGTCATCAGTGGGTGATTACAGGGGAGAATAGATGTATACAGTACACGGGGGGGGCATTGGGGGGTTTGGGGAGGATCTGAGGGTGTGGGGGGTGATTGATGGGTGATTGGGTGCAAACAGTGGTCTGAGGGGGTGATCAGGGGGGGTCTGAGGGGTGCTGTGGGCAATCAGGGGGCAGGATCAGTGTGCTTGTGTGGTTACTAGAAGGGCTGCCTCCTACCCTGGTGATCGTTCAATCACTGGGACCACCAGGGGAGGAGGCAGCCTCTATAATACACTTAGTTAGTAGTATTATACACTTAGATCGGCGAGATCGGGCGCTGCTAATTGGCTGGCGGGTTGACGTCGCAGGTGGGCGGATCCTAATGCTGGCGGATAGATGCGCGCGATCTCCGGCTAATCAGTCCCCCAGGTGCCACCGCCGATCGGCGTTAGGCGGTCCTAGGGGAGCCACCTTGCCGACACCCATAGGTAGTGGGCGGTCGGCAAGTGGTTAAAATTTAATTACAGACAAAAATAGTAACAGAAAACTTGGAGTTTAGGCAAGCTTCATCTATCATCATTTTCCTTTTTTTTGTAACTCTCCTTCTTCTACATTTTAAAGATGTTTTGCTACTCACTGCCACAATGACAACAGCCTGAAGTCTAATAGAACCTTTAACAATGTGGACCCTGGAACATGGTTCTTCCAGTCATAGAAACCTGAAGAGGATTATAAGTAGAAATTTGATTAACACAGCTGCTACCCTTCCAAGAACAGATGCCAACAGCCACTTTCAAAAGTGGTCCATTGCCAATACTGTACAATTTAGCACCAGCATAGTTACCTGGTACATGGCTGGAAATGCAGCTAAAGAATGTTCTTTTTGATGATGCTTTTTTCATATTCTCACTTGGTTATTCATAAAGCCTGTGACCCCATTATGACACTCTTTTTTTTTTTTTTTTTTACAGATAATTTGTATTGCCTTTTTGCAAGCTCAAAGTAATGCTAAGATTGCATTATAGTTCAATATACCATAATTGCTAAGGAAAGCCCACACTTGTTGCAAGAAACATGGTTTACTAAAGCAACATATTTAAGATAATGCAAAACACTAGCAATAGTAGAACTGTACAATTGCAAACACGAATAGGAAAGCATACATGAACAATCTTCACAACCATAAGTAAACACAAATGAATACTTATCTTTCATTAACACTGTGAAAATCCTGCACAGACCACGGATCCACAGAGAAAGACTTTTCCTTTCCAGGCTTATGCATGCTTCCTCCTTGCACAGGAACTCCGAAGAAGCATGTCTTCAGTCCTCAGTGTTGTGGAACAGAAAGAAACCCTCTCCTGGTGTGTGAGTTGGCTAATACTCACCCACTCCTCCTCCCACAGCTAACCTGTTGCATCTATTGTAACCTCAGCCACACCTATTCCTAACACAATGGCAGACATATTGGCATTGTTAGAAGCAGCATGGTCTGCATGAGGTAGACTCCATTTCACAATGAAAGTCAATAAATATCATAGCACAACACTCAAAAGAGCCAATAATGAACAAAACAGAAAAAAATAAGAACATAGTAAACCCAGCTTTACAGTAACACATACATCACCACATTTATATAAATGTTACCCCTTTGCCTACCCCCTCAGTGTTTCAACCCCACTACGCTCTAAATTGTAAGCGTTCAAGGGCAGAGACCTCTCCCTTTTCTTTCCTGTTGTAGTGCAATTTATCAAATTATCATCTATCAGGATTGGTGATGTTATTAAAACTACACATCAATTGTATGCATATCAGCACTTATGTCACTGGTTGTCAAAATTGTACAGTATGTTGAACTGCTCATGTATCTACCATATGCTCCTCATTGCTGTATGTTTTTCAGGTTGGACAGCACTTCGGGATATGTTGGTGCTCTAAAAATAAAATAATAATAATAAATTGGGATGGTTAGAAATGCCAATTTACGATTCTGCAGAAATTCTGATTTCCAGCGATGCCAATTTCCGTTTTGAGTTCTCATGGTTCTGGTATTAGGGTTATAGAAGGAATACTACTTCTATGTCACTCTCCTCTCCCCTTTCCAAATTTCTGCTGAACGCTTTGCATATTGTACTTACCTGCAACTATTTCTCTTTTCAGGGGGTCTTTTACCAACAGTACCAGGGCACAGCCATGGGTAGTGACATGGCCCCAGGATACGCTAACTTCTTTATGGCTGCCTTTAAAAGACTATCTGTCTATACACATGTATCATTTATGATACGAGTACTTATTTCTTTAAGGTATATTGATGATATATTTCTGGAATGGCATTGAGGAGGAATTTTTGTTATTCAAGTGAGACCTGAATAAAGCAGTGCTGAAAATCAAATTCAAACTAAACCATAACCCTTCAGAGATTCACTTCCTGGATGTCCTGGCAAGCCTGAAGGGTGGCCTCCTGCAGTCCAGTCCCTACAAAAAGCATTGACAAGAATACCTACCTTGCAGCAGACGGTTACCATTAGAGTTGAGCTACATGTGGCCAGCTGGGGGGGAGGGTTAACTTACCCATGTCACCGTCTATAGTCAATTTGGTTCATTCTTCCCACATCACCCCCATGCTTCTTGCTTCACTTCACCTTAACCTATCAAAAATTCTACCAAACCAAGACTAAACGTAACCTAAAAACACAAGGAATACATATTGTTTATGATATATTGAATACTAACCCACCTCTTGTTTCCTTATTTTTCCTTTAGATTATAAGCACACAAAGGCAGGGCTTTCCCCCTTTTGTGTCTTGGAATTTTCTGTTCATTTTGTTAAGCATTTGTCACTGTTATCCTGTCTATCAATTGTGCAATATGTATCAGCATCTATATTGTATGTATACTGTACCATTGTCTGTATTATTATGCATCCCATGTTTGTGTCTTACTCAGCACAGCTCCACAGAATATGCTGAAACTTTACACAATAACAATATAAAAATTTAAACTAATAAATTCTGGAAGCATAAATGTTGTTTACTGTAAATTTGTAATATCACATTTAAGGACTGCATTGTTTTTAATTGTTTTAAAATGGTGCCTAAAGAGAAACCAAACTTAAAACAATACTACCTAGCTACTTCTCCACCCTTGTTTAAAATGTTTAACCACTTCAGGACCGTAGGCTTACACTAGGGGGTAGTGACCAGGCTATTTTTTTACAATTCAGGCCACTGCAGCTTTAAGACCTTGCTGCAGGGCCATACAACTTAGCACACAAGTGACTCCCCCACCCCCTTTTCTGCCCACAAACAGAGCTTTCTGTTGGTGGGCTCTGATCCCTGCCGGCATGTTTTTTTTCATGTATTATTTTATTTTAAATAACTTTTTTTTTATATACTTTTTTTTACTCCCTCCTACCGCCAGCCAATCACAATGATTGGCTGTCATAGGCATCAGCCTATAACAGCCAGTCGCTCCTGAACCTTCCAGGGGGACAGCCGAGTGACATGGCTGTCCCCAGTACATTGCTGCCTTAGATTGCAGTGCTGTACATTGTAAACAGATGGCAGTTCCGCCGTCTAACAGTCTCCTAACGGAGATCACCAGACAAATCAGCGCATGTGATCTCCTGAAAAACCGCCCCCAGGACTTCACGCCAATTGGATTGAGCGGTCCTGGGGCTGCTGCCGCATTTACGCCAATTGACATGGGGCGGTTGGCAAATGGTTAGGAAGTGGGTTGCTGCATCAAATTCAGCCTACCACCATCTTTAAAATGCAATATATACATTTTTCAACAATATAATTGTGAAGTCCCGTGAGTAGCTCAGATCCTCTGACCACTTGGGTCCAATGGCTCAGTTGCCAGTGCAAATAGGAATGGTGTGAGGGCGCATCTATGTCTGGCTCCCCTACACACTGTGAAAGAAGCAGAGACATGACTGTTGACACAGATTCTAGCAATCGGAACTTTATAGAAAATGTGAAACCTGATAAACAGAAAGTACAACAACAATACATAGCTCCTCTCCACCATTGCTTAAAACTTTTGAAAAGTAAGTTGCTGCCTCAAATTTAGCCTACAGCCATCTTTAAAATACACAAATCACACTAAAATGCATGAAAAATACAAAAACGCATGTGATTGTTCTGCAATTTTGTTTGCAGGTAGTATAGCATTATCATGCTGGGGAAGAGATTTTAGCCTGCAATTAGTTAAATAAATGTTTATACTTATTATTTCTTATTTAGATTTAATGTTAATTACTGTGCAAGCATGATACATTTTTAGTTTGGGTCTACTTTAATTTAATTGTTAAAAAAAGAAACTTAACTGCAGTTGCATAACTGTCCAGAAGGATGTAAAGAAACCTGCACCGGCTGCTATCCTGTTCACAAAATGTCAGGCCTGCAATTACACTTTTTGTAACCTTCAAATCTACAGCATGTTATGCCAACATATTGATTCACTCAAGATCCTGTCTAACTTTGGAGATGGTCCGAACAGTTTGCTGCAAACATGGGCTGTTCAGGTTCGCATTTTAATGCAAATTAAAAAAAAATCCATGGACAGGGGGCTCTTCCCCACCTCCGGTGCCCCAGGAGGAGGTGGGAGCGACAACACCCTGGGGGGTTCATGGAGGCATCTTGGAGTCCCCTTGAAGAAGGGCACCTCCAGATGTCTGCCTCCCTGCCAGCAGAAAGGAGTATAGGGGTACAAAGTATGCCTTAACCATTTCCACAAACGGTTAAATGAAATAAAAATGCAACCTTGAAAAAAGTCCTTTATTTTCTTAATTAACCAGAAATACATACCTGTGCCTTTAAGATAATGTTCCCACGCCAATATCCTCAGTAATGTCCCATGCCAATATCCCCCGAAAAGTCCCACACCAATATCCTCTATCTTGCAACCTTCATTGAAAATCTCCGCCAAGCCAACAACCACCACCACAAACGTGCCCCCCCCCCCTCCCCCGCCGCACAGCTTTAGCTATACTTCGTATAGCAGAGCTCAAAGATGCTTTTGAGCTCTGCTATACTAAGTGTAAGCAATACTAAGTATACTAAGTATAGCAGAGCTGCATCTTCCTCTATCTCCCTCCGCAGCTTTCCATCCTCCTTATCGCCCCCACCTACACTGGCACCTGGTGCTCGCGAACTGAAAATTTGATGTTCGTTACATCACTATCCAACTTTTGCACAGATAAATAAATAAAGGTGGGTTGGGCAGTGAACTGTGCAGCTAAAAATGGACTGATTCACTAATTTTTACATAGTCTTACGAAACATATTATTATTATTATTATTATTATTATTATTAATTTATAAAGCACCACCATATTCTGGGGTACTGTACAAAGTAAGAAACAAACATGGGTACATAGTAATGCAGACACTGGTATACACCAATATACAAGATACAGAATTGGGACAAAATACAAAATTGGTGATTACAGTGACAAAAGTAACATGATGAATAAAATGTATAACAAATTCCAAGACACAAACGGATGAGAGAGCCCTGCCCTTGCTAGCTTACAAACTAAAGCACATAAGGAGGATTAGTTGGAGTTAGGGAAATAGTGCAACACGTGTAAACCATTTTTATGTTTCACCCTTGTCAATGCCCTTTACCATAACCTTTATCGCATTTTCTTCTACTAACATTAGGAAATTCTTCTTCTTCTTGATTTGAGAGACACATGGTCATTATTTATTAGCCCACCAGCCAGCTGGACATACAGAGTGGAGAGCAAGTTTTACTGCAGCTTCAAGTTGATTTGACTAAAAAAGAAAGTCCACCAATTTGCTACTCTAGACATACAGAGTAGAGAGCAAGTTTTACTGCAGCTCCAAGTGGATTTGGCCAAAAAAGAAAGTCCACCAATTTGCTACCACTTCTTATATTCACTTATCAACCTAATTGCTAGTAAAATATGCTTCACTTCAATTATGGGTTTAGTTGTACACAGGCCCGCCATCAGGGGGGTACAACTGTGACTTCCGTCACGGGCCCGGGCCGGGCCCAGGGCTCGCAGCCTCGGCCCCCCCCCCCCCCCAGGCATTAACCTGCTGTCTCTTCCGGCCCCCCCTGCCCCAGCGGCCACCGCTGTTAATACCTTAGCAGCAGCCGCTCTCTCCCCTCTCCGGTGCCTGTACTTTCCAGCAGCATCTCCCGGCTGCTGTGTGTGATGATGCAGCAGGAAGCATGGCTCGGTTCCCATGGTAACGGCGAAACACATCGCCGTTACAGGAAGCCGCTGCCCTGCTTCCTGCCGCATCATCACACACAGCAGCCGGGAGATGCTGCTGGAAAGTACAGGCGCCGGAGAGGGGAGAGCGGCCGCTGTTAAGGTAACAACAGCGGCGGGGGGCACCACCTACCTATAGTGGGGCACTATACTAGCTATACTGGGGTGCTATACTGGCTATACTGGGGCACTGTACTGGCTATACTGGGGCACTGTACTGGCTATACTGGGGCACTGTACTGGCTATACTGGGGCACTATGCTAGCTATACTGGGGCACAATAGTGGGGGCAACTATACTAGCTATACTGGGGCACTATACTGGCTATACTGGGGCACTATACTGGCTATACTGGGGCACTATACTGGCTATACTGGGGCACTATACTAGCTATACTGGGGCACTATACTAGCTATACTGGGGGACTATACTAACTATACTGGGGCACTATACTGGCTATACTGGGGCACTATACCGGGGCACTATACTGGCTATACTGGGGCACTATACTAGCTATACTGGGGCACTATACTAGCTATACTGGGCACTATACTAGCTATACTGGGGCACTGTACTGGCTATATTGGGGCACTGTACTGGCTATACTGGGGCACTGTACTGGCTATACTGGGGCACTATACTGGCTATACTGGGGCACTATACTGGCTATACTGGGGCACTATACTAGCTATACTGGGCACTATACTAGCTATACTGGGGCACTGTACTGGCTATACTGGGGCACTGTACTGGCTATACTGGGGCACTGTATTGGCTATACTGGAGCACTATACTGGCGATACTGGGGCACTGCACTGGGCATGCACAGCAGTCTGTAGGGGGGCCCAGGCTTGATGTTGTGTGAGGGGCCCCAAAATTTCTGATGGCGGCCCTGAGTTGTACAAGGTGAGCCATTTATATGGATACACCTTAATAAAATTGGAATGGTTGGTGATATTAACTTCCTGTTTTTGACACATTAGCATATGTGAGGGGGGACACTTTTCAAGATGGGTGGTGACCATGGTGGCCATTTTGAAGTCGGCCATTTTGAATCCAACTTTTGTTTTTTCAATAGGAAGAGGGTCATGTGACACATCAAACTTATTAGGAATTTCACAAGGAAAATAATGGTGTGCTTGGTTTTAATGTAACATTATTCTTTCTTGAGTTATTTACAAGTTTCTGACCACTTATAAAATGTGTTCAATGTGCTGCCCATTGTGTTGGATTGTCAATGCAACCCTCTTCTCCCACTCTTCACACACAAGCCTGTGCTAGCATTTCTCCTGTGGTGTTGCTATCAGTGTGTGAAGAGTGGGAGAAGAGGGTTGCATTGACAATCAAACACAATGGGCAGCACATTGAACACATTTTATAAGTGGTCAGAAACTTGTAAATAACTCAAGAAAGAATAATGTTACATTAAAACCAAGCACACCATTATTTTCCTTGTGAAATTCCCAATAAGTTTGATGTGTCACATGACCCTCTTCCTATCGAAAAAACAAACGTTGGATTCAAAATGGCCGACTTCAAAATGGCCACCATGGTCACCACCCATCTTGAAAAGTTTTCTCCCTCACATATACTAATGTGCCACAAACAGGAAGTTAATATTACCAACCATTTCCATTTTATTAAGGTGTATCCATGTAAATGGCCCACCCTGTACAACTAAACCCATAATTGAACCCATAATTGAGTTAAAAATTGGACCTCATGTCCTATCCCAACTAAAAACAGACAATATGATTGGAAATTATTGTCATCTTTAATGTTAATTAATTATGTAAGCTCAGATACTAGTTAGCCATAGCTCAATGAAGCTAAAATAACCGGAATGGAGGGGGGGGGGGGGGGTGTTGGCTAGGGCAAGGCCTGGGTACACTATTATGGCTTCTGGTTTCATCTCAAATTTGAAAAGAAAAATATATCACTAAGGCAGTCCAACTGGCAGCCAGGTATGGCCCGTGGGCTGCACTCGCTTGCTCAGACTATGTTTTGTGTCAGTCTCCTTCCTCTGGCAGGCCCACCACTTGTTAGTGCTTGGCTCCACCCCCTTCAGCCAAAAAATGCTGTACTAGCCATGCCCCCTGCCCATGAAGTTGGACAGTATTGTGCAAAGGCATCTCTGGATCAAGAGTTATGAGGAGGTTAATACTTTTAATCCTTTATAATAATCATCATGTGTCTCTGCAGCCCACCCCTCACTTCCTGTGTGTGTGTATGTAATGTGCTTTGCGCTACTGCGCATGTGCAGGGAGGGATGAGAGACACTGTGGAGAGCTGAGGGAGGACGGGGCCAGAAGGGGCGGGCGTGTGTGTGCGCGTGGCGCGGTCGAGTGTGTGTGCGCAGGGCGAGAGCGTGCGTGCACGCGGCCGGGTTGGTGACAGACCTAGCCCATTTTTAAACGAGCAAAGGTCACTAGTAAAACATAATCACTGTAATCTTATCCTGGTCCAGGTGCCACTTAGTGAATGTTTATGTGGCCTACTATTGGCAATGTCGTGGAATATTGCTAAAGCCCTTCCTCTGGATGCCAGCAATGATTTCATTTTATATAATTCCCTTTCTAGAAGTGGACTTTCAGAGTAAACCAAAATCTCTTGTTTTTACTATCTCCTTATCGGTAAAGCCAATCAATAGCTCTGTTGTCAACTGCCCAGCCAATTAGAGGTTTGCATACCTCTAAAGATATATCGTCATATGATGACTTTATGAAACTGCATCCACCACTTGCATCTTTTGTAAGGTGAAAATAGTGACCACGTTTGGCAGGTGAAAACAAAAAACAAAAACAGGTTTGCTAATTCAGCCTGCTCATCTCCAGTAACCAAAGTAAACCTCTATAGGACTTACACAAGGAGACTTCACAATGGTATGTGTGCCTTTATTACATGAGGCTAGAACCTAGAACCAAAAAGCTATGTACACTTAGTTAAGTCAGTTATGTCATATTCAGTCTACATGTAATGATCCGCTCATCTGGCTGCACAGGCAGCCAGCTGTTTGACCATTCCTTATGTCTGAGAGGTGCAGGTCTCTGGAAAAGAGACCTGGCTTCATCTTGCAGCTTTCAGAGCTGCCTTGCTGAGGAGTTTGCATACATGCAAATTACTCAGCTGGCTCCGTTGAGGGCTGGCACTATAAAGAGCTGCTGCTGACCAGAAGGCTTCGCTGGTCATAAGGTTTCGTCCTGTGAAACACTCCTGGAGTGTCAGCCATGCTTTGTTTAAAGATTAGCTTAGAGTAATTCAGGGGACTGCACTAGGCATCCTTGCTAGAGCAGTCAGGATTGTATTATTTGTATTGCCTGTTCTGTCTGTCGTGCTTGGATCGCACTAGCCTCTAGCGGTAGCGGCGGTGGGTCCTCCTGATCTACTACTCGCTTGCTGTACTTGAATCGCACTTGCTCTGGCGGAAAGAGCAGTGGATCCAGCTCACTCTGTTTCTATACTTGGATCACACTCGCTCTGGCGGAAAGAGCAGTGGATCCTGCTAAGCTCTCTTGCTATACTTGGATCACACTAGCTCTGGCGGAAAGAGCAGTGGATCCTGCTAGCTCTCTTGCTGTACTTGGATCGCACTTGCTCTGGCGGAAAGAGCAGTGGATCCAGCTCGCTCTGTTTCTATACTTGGATCACACTCGCTCTGGCGGAAAGAGCAGTGGATCCTGTTAGCTCTGTTACTTTTCCTGGATCACACTCGCTCTGGCGGAAAGAGTATTGGATCTTTCTTATCCTACTTCCCGTCCGTCTGTCTGTCTTGTCTGATACGAACGCTTGCTGTAGGCTCGATGAGGTAACCGTTAAGCAAGTGCTCGCGTTCTCTGTTTTGTGTTTGTGTGGCGGGGGTTAGTTAGGCGTGCTTGTCTCTGTTGTGCTTAACATGTGGAGACCGCGCTGTAAACGCGTTCGCTGTTGCGAATGAGTGCGGTGTTTGCGTTTAGTTAGTGTTTGTTATTTTCCTTATCTTCTCATTGTATGATTTGCTGTGCCTTTGCTACTCTTGTGCCCTGTCTTGCTTTAGCCTTGTGTCACCTCTGGCAATCACCTCTCTCGCGATTGCGTTTCTACTTCGTATCTGCTGTTGTGTGTGCACCGTCGCGGGTTGGCGACTAGATTGGTGGACACACATACCCTCTGTCGCTTTGCTCTCTCTTTAAGGGCTATCTTGCCCTGCATTTCTTCCCTTCGTACAATTCCTGTCTGGCGTCTGTGGCAGGGCAGAGGATCTGTTCCTCTACACTCCACAGCTCCATCTGCCAACGGGAATTCTCCTCTACAGGTGCGTTGCACCTTTTGCTGGGTTCTCTCAAATTATACGCTTGTGGAGGATTTCCGCAGTGTCAGCCCACATCCTGTGCGCTAACCACGGAGAGAATTCCACAATCGTTACACTACACTAATGGCTCTTCGATTGTTTGACCTAAATTGCGAGCTTACATCTACTTTAGCAAAAGTTAAATGTATTAAACATGGGCATAACCAGGGGAGCAGCCCCAGTGATGGCAGGGAGCCCAGAGCTGTGGAGGGCCCAAACTACTAACCTTCTCTTCCTCCGATACAGATCAGGTGTCTTTATAGCTACACTACTTACAGGTGTGAAGATCATGATGGCCACACTTGCTATATGACCCTTGTGACATGGGCCTTATGGCTGGGAAGGGCACCAAAGGGAGGCAATGGAAGGGGTGTGAACAATGGGGGGCATCCAAGTTTCACTGGGGAGGGGGGGCATTAATTATAGTTACACCACTGATTTCACATAGACCTCATCTAAACTGAACCAGCTATGTAAAATGATTATAGTGAGCAAGAAACCGTGGCAACTAAAATAATTACAAAAACTACAATACTTACTTTTACTTATATACTTGGCATGTATTCCTTGCAGCCAGTGCATGATTGGCTGTTTTTTTTTCACTTGCTTATGATGCTTAAGACAACAGCCAGAATGACCTGCAAATGAATGGTGTTGCAGTGAACCAAAAGCTGCAACATGATTCAGGCCACTAGCTCTTTGCCATACGGTTAAAAAATTGAAGAAAAGTGGGAAAAAAATCTGTTAATGTTTACATACTTACTTCAAGGGGAAAAAAAAACGAAAAACAAAAACTAATTGCTCTATAGGAAATTACAGTAATTTTGACAACCTATGTATGAATTACTGAAAATATGGAATTCCTTCCTCTTTTTAAAACAACTCTATATTGTAATTCAACAGCTATTTGCTTATCCATTATCTGTTGTCATTCCCATTTGTTTCTTAACCCTTCTGGCGGTAAATTTTTTTTGCCACTTAGGCAAAAATCCTTTTTTTTTAAAAAAAAATTTTGTTTCATGTAAAGCTACCAGAGTGGTAGCTACATGAAACACCACTAGAGGGCGCATGTGTCCCTCTAGTGCGATCGTCGCCGGCATCAAAAGCAAACAGGGGAACGCGTATATAACGCGCTCCCCTGTTTGGCTTCTCCTGTCGCCATGGCGATGATCGGAATGACGTCATGGACGTCAGCCGACGTCCTGACGTCAGACGCCTCCGATCCAGCCCATAGCGCTGCCCGGAACTCATTGGTCCGGGCAGCGCAGGGCTCTGGCGGGGGGGGCCCTCTTGCGCCGCTGCATGCGGGCGATCGCCGCAGAGCGGCGGCGATTGAGCTGTACGCGCGGCTAGCAAAGTGCTAGCTGCGCGTACAGCAGTTTAAAGTGCGCAAATCGCCCCACCAGGGGCTGAGATATCTTCCTGCGTGGCATAGCCCGAGCTCAGCTCGGGCTTACCGCCAGGAAGGTTAACTAAATGACCTGCAAAAGAGTAATTGGGACAAGCAGCCTTTGGTGTTCTGGTTTCTCTTACATTGTTATATTTATAGGTTTATTAGTCTCCTCTTCAATTATGCTTGATGTTCAAATGACTGCTCTGTTGTGGATGAGGGCATTACATTGTAAATATATTTCTCATAAGATGGTCCAATAATTCATCTATTGAAAGATTCCCTTTAAGATTTACCAAAGCAATGTATTAAACTATCAAGAAATTATATAATTTTATTTTTTTAAAGAAGTTGTGCATGGATGGATTTAATGCTTTTAGCAGGTTTCCAGTCTGCTTCTGCAATTAAAAAAATTCCCGCAGGAACAATTTTCCTGCCTACATAGAAATAATGATAAGCTTTCCCATTCTGATGGCCAAGTTTGCGTTTTTGATCTGTAACTTCAAGAGAAGAGGGGAAAAAAATGATACCAAGGAAAGGAAAGCTACTACTTGAAAGCCACAGCAAAAAAATCAGTTGCAGCTTTCTCCCCCTCAGGATATAACTACACTGTACATTGCTAAAAAAAAAAAAAAAAAAAAAAAAAAAAGGAACACCATCATAATAGCCTGATGTCAAAAGGAAATGCTGAAAGCTTTTCTGTACATGATACTTTGTGTATCAAACAAGCATATAGACAAGCTTAGCAAACAGTGGTATCCAATTCATTGAAGCTTTTGTACTAGCTGTATTTACTCATCAATGCATGCCCGTTTCTAGGGCCATGCGGGGCGTGCCGTCACCCTGAGCGCTGTTGGGAGGGGGCGCTATAATGGAGGGGGGAGCCGGAGCCACAGGGAGGGCAGCCCTCCATGCTCCCCCCTCAGCTGTAGAGTGAGCAGGAAGCGCTGGATACAACTCACCTCCCTGCGTTCCACTCGCCATGCTCTCACCGCTGGTCTTCTCTCTGCATACACGCTAATACACACGCTGCTTCCTGTTTAGCCGGAAGCAGCGTGTGTATCAGTGTGTATGCAGAGAGAAAAACACCGGCGTCGAGAGAGCAGCGATTGGAACGCAGGCAGTTGAGTTGTATCTAGCGCTTCCTGCTCACTCTACATCTGAGGGGGGAGCACGGAGGGCGGCCCGGGAGAGGAGGGGGAGGGAGGGAGAGGTTGGGCTGCCCTCCCCATGGCTCCGGCTCCCCCCTCCATTATGGGGGCAGCTACCTATCTAACCTATACTGGGGGGCAGCTACCTAATCTCACCTATACTTGGGGGCACCTACCTAATCTAACCTATACTGGGGGGCAGCTACCTAATATCACCTATACTGGGGGGCAGCTACCTAATATCACCTATACTGGGGGGGCAGCTACCTAATCTAACCTATACTGGGGGGCACCTATCTAATCTAGCCTATACTGGGGGGCAGCTACCTAATCTAACCTATACTGGGGGGCACCTATCTAATCTAGCCTATACCGGGGGGCAGCTACCTAATCTAACTTATACTAGGGGGCACCTACCTAATCTAACCTATACTTGGGGGCACCTACCTAATCTAACCTATACTGGGGGGCACCTACCGATCTAACCTATACTGGGGGCACCTACCTAATCTAACCTATACGGGGGGGGGGCACCTACCTAATCTAACCTATGCTGGGGGGCACCTACCTAATCTAACCTATACTGGGGGACACCTACCTAATCTAGCCTATACTGGGGGCACCTACCTAATCTAGCCTATACTAGGGGGCAGCTACCTAATCTAACCTATACTGGGGGGCACCTACCTATCTAACCTATACTGAGGGGCAGCTACCTATCTAACCTATACTGGGGGGCAGCTACCTATCTTACCTGTATTGAGGGCACCTACCTACCTAGCTAGCCTATACAGGTGGCAACTATACTGGCTACCTATATTGGAGGCACCTACCTAACTAACCTATACTGGGGGCACCTACCTATCTAACCTATGCTTGGGGCAACTATTCTGGCTACCTATATTAGAGGCACCGAGCTAGCTAACCTGTACTGGGGCACCTACCTATCTAATTTATACCGGGGGCACCTGCCTATCTAACCTATTCTGGGGGCAACCATACTAGCTACCTATACTGAAGGCACCTACCTGGCTAACCTATACCGGGGGCAACTATTCTGGCTCACCTATGCCTGGTTACCTATACTGGGGAACCTATTCTTGGCTACCTATACTGGGGGGACCTTTACTAAGTGCAACTAGACCTGGCTAACCTATACTGCGGGGACCCATACCTTACTCGGGGGGGGGGGGGGGCAATTTTTACACCCTCGCCCTGAGTGCATTTTAGCCTAGAAACTGCACTGCATCAATGGATGGAATATTGAACATAAGTGGACCTTTGTATCATTAACTTGCACTTGCACTTATTAATAGGCAAAATTGTTAAGTTTAAAAAAGCTTAAAGCAATAAAGATGCTTAAAAGATAACTCATGTATGATTACTATATTTTTAAATGCTGTTTCTTGGCTACAAAGGGGATTTTTGTAGTTTTGCAGTTAATGTGTTGCACAACTGGAACAGACTACAGCTTCTTCAGTCAGCTCCAATCAGATCAGAGGATTTGGGTTATCTCCACCAGGACCTCAAGGCACAGGAACACTTTTTCCCCTCTGCTTTTACACTATTGAACTCTGATCAGCGGTGCTAGTTCTAATTTTCCCGACAGCAAAATGCCGGTGCCGGACGATTAAAAGCTCCCAGATGCGTTACAAGGTAATGCTCTGGAACGCTTTGTCTAATGTGAAAGGTAACATGAAAGTCAATAGACTTTCATGTTAACCCACTTACCGCATCCTAAGAGCGATCCATCAAAGCAGACAGATCAGCTCCTAGTGTGAAAGAGCTCTTAGGGCATATTCACACTATGGCTATCATTCATAAAGTATTACCGCATGCGGTAATGCAGAAAACAGCTGACTTTACCGAGCACTTAGCAAAATGTCAATTCATAAAGGCTGTTACTGCATGAAAAGCTGAAATTACCGAGCGAACGGTGAGGTAAATTACCGACTTGTGCGGTAAATACCTACACAAATGACAGTAAATATCAATTCATAAAGATTAGAGCAGGCGGTAACGGCAGGAAGAATACCGCCTGTTTTTGAAAAGGTGATAAGAGAGCAATAAGAGCGAAGTTAATGGAGACCCACAAGCAGAGATCTCCCCAGACAGCAGCAGCGAGAGCTGAACAAATAAGGCTTCCTCTGAATACCTTAGGCTGTGTTTAACCTCTTGGGTTCCTGCTTTTAAGATGTGTATTTCACATCACAAAGCATGTCATGTGTAAATTTTCTTGAAGTTCTTCTACACTGTGGCAATTAAATAGATTGTTAAGAAAGACTAATAGACAGATACAGAGCAGATTCAGGGCAAGCAGACTCAGTATAACACAACAAGCACATCTAAAGGGAAGTTGGGGGTGCCTCTTTTATTGTAATACTGTCTTTGCATGGAGAACAGGAATGTAACAATGTTGTAACAAATGTTATCGACAGTTGGGCTTCTGTAATAAACCACCGCATTTCTATTGCAGCTGTGAAAATGTTTATGAATTAGTACACAAAAGTCTAAAATACAGAATGCAGTATTTTTGTACTGCACATGCTTTATGAATAATAGCCTATGTGAGTTGCAGTGAGTTTTGATGCACTGCACATTGTGTGCGTTTTACATGGTAACATTAAAGTGCATAGAGTTTTATTTTATCATTCACACTACAGTAGTTAGTTGCTGTGTAGTACGTTTCAACTTGCCGGGAGTAATTAAAAAATCATGAGTTTTTATTCATGGATTTTAATGCATTTCAACCCACTAACTAGCGTGAATGAGCAGGGCTGCAGGCCGCTAGTCGCTGGCTGCCTTTAATAATTGTCTATTGAATGACTGCCTCTTTAAAGTGGGCCTGAACTCAGAATATCCACTCTGCTCTAAAAGATAAGCAACAGCATAATTACCTTTACAGAAAAATACTTCCTTGTTACAGCTTATAGAGATGCTGCAGTGTAGTTACTTCCTGGTTTGCTGGGAGCAAAGAAATGGTAAACCTCCTGTGATACATATTAGCAGAGTCAGCAGACAGCTGGGAGCTCAAATTTCACTAGCTCATTAACTGCTGAGAAGAGAGAATTGTTCTCTATAAACACATGCAGAGTAGCATTCAGGTCTGCTTTAATGTATCCTGCTTACATTGCTGTTATTGTGTGTACTATCTCCTACTTTCTGACTCATGTATGAGCCAAATCCAATTCCTAGTCGTGCTTGGAGAATAAAAATGTTTCTGATTCTGATGTGTCTGGTGGTCTTGAAGTGGAATCCCTGTGGGGTCAGAATGCCTAATTTGCATCGCAGGATCAGCACAACAGTCAGGAATTTGTCTTTTTCTTACAGCCTAACCTATCTTTTCCTGGTGTCTTGTCTGTAAAATGATCCTTCACTGAGCCTTGACTGGTCCCTGTTACTGTTTACATTTTTAGATAATGGAAGCACAAGCAAACACTAAAGGTCTATACCCACGGCAAGATTGCGTCATTAGTTTTCACCGATGGTCGGTCATTCCACGTGATGTCATGTAATCGTCGGTTACAGACAGCCAACAAACTGCGAGGATGGTTTTGTAGAGGAAGCAGCAGGTGCTGAAACCCTCAATTCCCTCCAACTAAAGCTAAAGACTCACTGGTGCTGTGGGTTGTCATTTTGGCCTGGGACCCACTAGCAGTGCTTTTCTAAGCACTTGCAGTTTGTAAAGCTCTTGCTAATGTAATGCTATAGGGGATTTTCAAAATTAAAATCATAACATTCCTCAAGAGGGATAACACACAAATCATAACATTAGCAAGAGTTTTTTAAATCACAAGCGCTTAGAAAAGTACTGATAGTGGGTCCCAGGTCTTCAACTCCCTCCAGCTAAAGGAGGCCCACTGGGTGCTGTAGGTTGCCTTTTCAACTCCCTTCAGGAAAAGTAAACTCACTGGTGCAATATGTTGTTATTTCAACTCCCTCCATCTAAAACAGACCCACTGGTGCTGATGGTTGCTGTTTCAACTTCCTCCATCTGAAGGTAACCCACTGGTGTTGTGGGTGGTCATTTCAATTCCAGCTAATTTCAATTCAATATGGCAATTCAATTCAATTTCAACATGGCATACCTCCCAACTTTTTGAGATAAGAAAGAGGGACACTTAAGCCATGCCCCTGACACACCCCTAATCACGCCCCTGTCACACACCTAGTCATGCATACCATAAAGATTTCCTAAAAAAGCCACATCCAATCAGATTTGTTTCATTTCAGTGCAAATTATTGATGCTAAAGACCACAAAGCTCACAAACTAGGTCATTTAGTAATTGTGTGTTAGGGTTAGAAAACATGGGCGGAGCCAACACCAGCCAAATACATACCCAGGCAACGCCGGGCCATCAGCTAGTGTACATATATATATATATATATATATATATATATATATATATATATATATATATATATAATGAAAACGTTATTTTTGTTTACAGTATTTAGATATGAAGAGTATATATATATATATATATATATACATATGCATATATATATATATATACATATGTATATATATATATATATATATATATATATATATATACTCTTCATATCTAAATACTGTAAACAAAAATAACGTTTTCATTTTGCCATAATTTTTGCAAAAATGACATTTTCACACAGATCAATATAATTACGACACTATACAGGCATGAGAAAACAAATTTTCACCAAACAAATTTTCAAGAATATTCACATTTTTGTGGCAATGTATATAATGTAGAAAACCATAATGTTTTAGCACGAATATCAAGTCAGGTTAGATTGCTAATTTTGATGCAAATATTACTTTGGAAAACGTTTGAGCTCATCCCAGTTGCATAGAATTATAGCTCATAGGTGCATTTAAACTGTCTTTTCCCTCGGAGAACCATAATAAGGGTCTATTACATAGTAATCATTAGCAGTGAGCGTAATTACTTTGCAAAAATCCCAAACAACCTATAAGATGTACCTCTCCAATTCCATGTAGCAGTTATGCATTTTAAACATGAGAAATATAACAATTCACTATGTCTTCAGTATACATTGGAAACTTCCTCCATTCATTATATCTTAAAATATTGCTATAGTTACTCAATAATTTAATGTTATATGCATGAAGTAAATGTTTAAGGTTGGAATAGTTATGTATTTTATATGTGTAGGTAAGGTTAAGAGTTTTTTTTTTTCATTCGTAAGCACTGCAAAGATTTAACTTTGATAACAGTCTTTGAAAATGTTTAATTGTGCAAGTAGAACACAGTGGTCTGCTTCAAACCAAAGGAGATTGGTGTTATTACTTTTTAGTCTGTAGCAAGGCACTGTGCAATATATTGGAATGTTTAAACATTACGGATGGAGCTCATCTTTTAGGTAAGATGTTAATATTTCATAATGTCATTGATTCATGTATTTTTATGCAAGATAATACTTTATCTTGGGATAAACCAAAATACAAATGCTTAATAAGGGTTATTAAAAAAATTTTATGTGATAATTGCTAGTTTAGGTAGTCTTATATTTAGAGTTCAGAACCTTAAAGGGAACCAGAGATGAACGTTTCACACAAAATAAACATATCAATTGATAGCTTGTAAAAAATAAATGCTCTACCTGATAATTTTGCCGCTCTGGTGTGCCTTTTTTAGTGTTTTTTATCCATTATTGCTCCAGGAAAAATCAAATATGGCCGCCCGCTCATATCCCTTCTCCTTCCGGGTTATCAGTTGTTCTGGATGTGCTGTCTAGGCTATATGAGACTAGGCTGCTATCTAGGCTAAATGCAGCCTTTCATCTATGTGCTTTCATTTTGGTATGATATCTGCCTGTAGGAAGTGTCTCTCATAGGAATGAAACTGCCGTTATTATCAGTATCTAGTGCACACAGAGCACACAGAGCACACAGGGATCATATTACAGCCACAGAGCTTCTCTCTCAGGAGCAGCAGCCCCTCCCAGTCATCACAGCTCTCAGTATGCAAAGCAGGAAATCTAAGCCAGGAGAGGGGAAGGCTTGGGCTTGAAAGGACTACACAGAAGAGTGACTCAGCTATAATGATTCCAGGTCAAACCTCGACTGAATAGTCGGTGGATTCTTATCACAGTTGCTAATAGACTAATTAAGCAGATAACAATGAAACTAAAAGCAGGGTAGGTGTTTACTGTCATGTTCCCACTGATAAATGTAATAAAATACATGAGGGTGCTTCATCTCTGGTTCTCTTTAAGCCACTGAAATGGATTGTGCTTGCTTATTATGCATTTTTAAAATATGTATGGTTATAAATTAAAATTATAGGGCATATTCCTAAAACATTTCATGTTTAGTGTTCCGTGTGTATCTTAATGTGGAAAATGTTTTGTGGGTAGAAAAGTGTAAATGTAAGGATTCCCAGACAATCACCATGCTCTCTTCAAGTCCTATACCTTAATCTCCATCCCAATCTTTACCAATAGTCAAGCTCCCACTTAAACGGGAGACAGCGTGCACCTATCTGACTATGTTTCCCCTCAGGACTTACTCCTGCAAAGTTTAGGATAGTATTTGAGGCTGAAGGTCTCATTGAACTCTGAGTTAGCCCAGCAGAGTCTGGATTCATGGAGTGGAGTTGGAGATCATTAGATCAGTCAGCAGATTTCCAAAAGTTCAGATGGAAGCAGAAGATATCTAGAAGTTCAGATGCAGAGAACACACCATTAACAGAACAGGCATCAAATATATAACAGGAAAATGAAACATTGACAGAGTAAAACTTTATGGGAGATGCAACCAGATGCACTTGGGAAGTATAAGTATCCTCACGTAGACCACAATTGATCAGGATGCAGTACTGGAGCAACCTCTAGATGGCTGAAACTCACCTCCTTGTCTCCAGAACAGACCAGCCTTGGTGAAGAAGGTAGGGATACTTGAATGCAAACGGAAGTCACATGTCACCTGAGAGGCATAGGACAGTGAGTGGTGAAATCACTATATGGCATGGGATACAACTGTACAAAAAAAAAAAAAATAAGACTACAAAAGCCAAGTCTCTAGGCTTGGTAATTGACAACTTGTGGCGTTGTTGCTGTTGTTATCTATGGCACTATCTTGTTTCACTATTTACTTCACTGCAGTGCACTAAAACAAAAGTTCTCTTTAACCCATTCGCGTTCCGTCGTTTTCACCTGAGAAATGTTCACCTCCCATTCATTAGCCTATAACTTTATCACTACTTATCACAATGAACTGATCTATATCTTGTTTTTTTCCACCACCAATTAGGCTTTCTTTGGGGGGTACAATTTGCTAAGAGCCACTTTACTGTAAATGCATTTTAACAGGAAGAATAAGAAAAAAATGGTTTTCAGCCATTATAGTTTTAAAATAAAACATGCTTCCATAATTAAAACTCACGTATTGTATTTGCCCATATGTCCCGGTTATTACACCGTTAAAATTATGTCCCTATCACAATGTATGGCGACAATATTTTATATGGAAATAAAGGTGCATTTTTTCCATTTTGCATCTATCACTATTTACAAGTTTAAAATAAAAAAATATAGAAATATTTCATCTTTACATTGATATTTAAAAAGTTTAGACCCTTAGGTAAATATTTACATGTTTTTTTTGTTTTTTTATTGTAATGTTTTTTTTTTTATATTAAACATTTTATTTGGGTAGTTTTGGGAGTGTGGGATGTAAACAAAAGTTTTATAAAGTAAATGTGTCTTGAGTTTTATTTTTTTTACTTTTAGTTGTAGTTTTACTTTTTGGCCACAAGATGGCGGCCATGAGTTTGTTTACATGAAGTCACTCTAAGCGTAACATACGCTTAGAGAGACGCATGGGGGAGGTAACAGCCAGAAAAAGTGCAGCTTCCGAGAGAAGCTGTCGCTTTTTCAGCGGGGGAGAGGAATCAGTGATCGGGCACCATAGCCCGATTCACTGATAGCCTGGCTAACGAACCGCGGGCCGGGAGCGAGCGTGCACGCGCGCGATCGGCCGCGGGAGCGCATGGGAGCGCGCATGGTTCCTGGACGTAGTTTCTAAGTCCAGGAACTAAAATAGGTTAACTTAGACATGTTGCTATCTGACAAGTTGTCTATAAACAAATATCGCTGTTCCATTTGTAAAATACAGTATTTCAACATAGAAAGTTTTTTTTCTAAAAAAAAATAATTATTGCTAAACCTTACAAATAAATAAATAAAACAAAAATGTTCTCTCCCTTTTGCAAGTGTACGTATGCATGTGTTCATGCACAGGCATACACTTGTTTGCCAGGAGGATGAACTAGTACAGAATAAAACTAATTTCCAGTACAAACTCTACCAAACACAATTTATTTCAGTTCAATTATAAAAAACAGCACCCCTAATGGACTTTATAATACATTTTAAAACAATAAAATGCACTCACCAAATAACATAGACCCAGTATATAACATGGGTCAGAGTGCACTAGACTAGATTTAAGCATTACAATATAACACAGAATAAAAATAAAAACATAAAATACTTTGAGTAAGATTATAACAGATTTCTTAATCTTCTGAGGTAGGTAGTGAATAAGGTAGTAGTAGTTCAAGGCAAAGAAGTAGGCTATTTGAATAATTATTTTAGTGGATCAACCTAGAAAGGACTGTGAGTTTTTGCCCTTCCCATTGAAAGGAGCCTTCCCAAAATTATTTACATACACGCTATTGGAATAAAGCTGGTGTATGTAAACTAGGCCTTATTTTGACCAGACCCTTATATTCAAAACTTGGGTGGTGCTTGCTACATCTTGCAGGTTAAAAGGCACCCTAACAACATATAATAGAATGGAATACACTATTCAGGATATCCAATTTTATGTTCATTATTTTGGTTTCAGCATCAGAACACTTCCTACATCTGTAATTACTGTATATTACCAAATTGGATTTTTATTGTGAATACTGGTGGTCTTGGTGACAAGAAATTAAGTATTTTTACACTTCTACACACACACACACACACACACACACACACACAAAAGTTTTGTTGCTGTGTACTTTCTGTATACCAATATATTTTTTAGAAAGATGATGGTGCTTTTTAAATCAATAATACTACTGTAAAAACAGTTAGGAAAAAGAGAGAGCATGATATTCTTCAAGTAGTGGTTACATGCAATGAAGGCTGCTGTTACAAGGGGCATGTTGGATTTTTCAGAGGTGAACGAATAGCCTAAATAAGAAAAATAATCTACATTTGTTAAATATGCTGTTACTATTTGGATGTCACATCTATAAATAGATTGTACATTGTATTTTTGATCAAATACTTCTTTATGGTTATTCTAAGCATTTTTAACTGTACATGCATTAACATTTTGTTAACAAATTGTATTTAAATCTCAAAGAAAGATTTTTAAATAGTTAATTCCAAGCTACCACTACAGCCCAGACCCAAATCTTAAACATTCAAATACTAATAAAGAACAACAGATTAGGAAAGGCTAAACATATAACGTTTTTTAGTTTTCAGTGTCAGAGATCAGTCTAAATGAACAGTAAAAAAGTTAAAATAAAATATTATGTACGATTAGTATTAAAAAGGATTTGATGAAAAATGTAGAGTTAGCATCTTTAACTTTCAGAAAATCTATTGAAATCTATTGTAGATATGAATATTCAATGGATTCAGGTCAACTGATCAAACATATGAATATTATTATGTGATTTCAGCTGATTTTGGCAGTAGCATTTGCATAGCCTGTGAAATAAATGATGCTATATCTTGATCTATACATATAAGCTGGTTCCCAAGAAATAAATCAAATGGATTGAAAGATACATAAATCAAAATAACTATATAATAGTCACTTTTTTACCAGATAGGACATACTTGAAGGTTAACTGTAGATCCTATTGTGATTTCAACAGAAATAAATTGTCACTGCCTTGCCTTTCTTTTTAACCTATACCTTCCCTACTTACAATACATAGCCTGGAAGTGCAGTGGGCAGCATTAAATCTTGCATCTCTGAGGTCTTGGGTTCAGTTTTGAGCAGATTGCTAACTGCAGGGATTTTCATGTTCTCGTTTTATTTCATATCCATTTAATCACACAATATAAAATAGACTGAGTAATTGGATTGTTTTGGATGTGGCCACTCAGTTCTAGTGTGAGAGTGAGAGTTTCATGAACAATAATGTGTTTAACCTTCAAGGGAACACAGACAAATGTGAATGAATGGTAAAATGTACTCTATAAATTTTTATTGAGTGTTTTGGCTGACAATGGTTGTTCATAATTCTGAAACAAATATTTATTTCAGCAAATATAATACATTTTTAACCTGTGGGCTGTCATATTAATGAAAGTAATCTACACATAAAATATCTTTACAAACCTCATGCTTCTGCAGCTTTGAAAGACAAGTGAAAACATGTTGATTACCTTTACTAGCTGTACAAAGGAAAAAGCACACAAAACACTTGCATTGCACGTGCATGTCATGAACTAACATGCTACTTCCAGGGGTGTAACTACAATTCATGGGGGCCCCAGAAAAACTTTGATCCCTCCCATGTTCGCAACCCTGACCTTGCCTCCCCTTTGGTGCCCTTCATGGCCTTGGGGTCTCTATCTGATTTTGATGCATCTTAGTAGCTTATTGCTCTTCTCCTCCAATGCCACCAGCCAGGCTAACCTGGAAGCTGAAGCTTGAATGTTACCTTGCAACCAAGTCCGCCTCTTTCTGTGAGAGGTCACAGTGAACTTCATATTTTTCTGAAAGTAAACAATTACTATTAGGTGATTTAATGATTAAATTTTAGCACCCTTAACCACTTGAGGACCCACCCTTTACCCCCCCTTAAGGACCAGCGCTGTTGTAGCTGATCTGTGCTGGGTGGGCTCTGCAGCCCCCAGCACAGATCAGCGTGCAGGCAGAGCGACCAGATCGCCCCCCCTTTTTTCCCCACTAGGGGGATGATGTGCTGGGGGGGTCTGATCGCTCCTGCCTGCCGGGTGTTGCGGGGGGGGGGGCACCTCAAAGCCCCCCTCCGCGGCGAAATCCTCCCCCTCCCTCTCCTACCTGGCCCCCCCTTGGAGATCCGGGCTGCACAGGACGCTATCCGTCCTGTGCAGCCAGTGACGGGACGTCCCCTGTCACATGGCGGCCATCCCCGGCCGCTGATTGGCCGGGGATCGCCGATCTGCCTTACTTTTATTTCCGCTTGTGTTTACATTTAGCCTGCGAGCCGCCATCGGCGGCCCGCAGGCTATTCACGGAGCCCCCCGCCGTGAATTGACAGGAAGCAGCCGCTCGCACGAGCGGCTGCTTCCTGATTAATCAGCCTGCAGCTGGCGACGCAATACTGCGTCGCTGGTCCTGCAGCTGCCACTTTGCCGACGCGCGGTATGAGTGCGCGGTCGGCAAGTGGTTAAAGGACCTCTGTCACGAAAATCTTAAAATGTATAATATATGCAAACATAAACAATTAAGAAGTACGTTTCTTCCAGAGCAAAATGAGCCATAAATTACTTTTCTCCTATGTTGCTGTCACTTACAATAGGTAGTAGAAATCTGACAGAACCGACAGGTTTTGGACTAGCCCATCTCCACATGGGGGTTCACAAGGATTTCTTTATTTTAAAAATGCACTCAGTGAGTGGCAGTTGCCCAGTCCAGCTGCCAAAACAAGTGTACGGTGTCCAGAGAGGCTGGTCAGCATCTATGTATAAATCTTTTTCAGGGAGTGTCTTTATAAAGAATAAATGTCATGCTGAGAATCCCCTAAGGAGAGATGGACTAGCCCAAAACCTGTCGGTAATGTCAGATTTCTACTATTTACTGTAAATGCCAGCAACATAGGAGAAAGGTAATTTATGGCACCCTTTAAATCAGGAAGAAACGTACGTATTATTTGTATGTGTTTAAAATTTTAAGATTTTCGCGACAGTTCCTCTTTAAAAACATTGATTCTAAAGGTGGCCATACATCTCTCAACTTAGTGGGCAATCAGCCATCTGATTTGATATTATTATTAAATCGGATGAAAATTGCTGCCACTAAGAGCATGCCCAATCGACGATGCTACCGATTTTGGTCTGAAATTGGTTGCATGTATCGATTGGACATGCTGCAAGATGTTGGGCCGTTGTGGTCGACGGGTAACCGTGAGTGCTATTGGGATGAGTGATGAATGCAACAAAACCCCCGACTTTTCCCAGTGTATAAATCTGCCTACCTGTGTGTGCATTTATAAATTACCTGTCCTATATTGCCCACTATGCAGTATAGCAGGTGGTGCATGTGGGCTGTCACATGCACCATGCGCTCAACGATGGTGACATGTGAGATGCAAATGGAAGAGGAAGAACTGGAAAATAGATGGACAACGCATGGTGGGAGACATAGGACTGGTAATGTATAAATGCACACATGCGGGGCACATTTATACACTAGGGGGGCAACAAGGCGGAGATCTCACGACATGTTTCCAGGCTGATCTAAAACGATTGTTAAATACAGGGGTGTCCTTGGGGGTATTTATTGCAAGGGAGCGGGATTACCTTATGGTGGAAGCACGGGTTATCTCTATATTCCATCATCTTCCCAAGGTACACAAACTGGACGTTCCCCCGAGGGGTCGCCCGATTGTTGCGTGCATTGGCTCCTTGGGGGAATGTCTGGGTCAGTGATTGGAGTGAGGTGTTAGCTAGCTAGAATCCAATCAATGAGATGAGATTGGACTCGTTGGTTACAGCTGCCCTGCCCTACAAAAATAACACACACCAGTTTTGAGTTTGCTTTTTTCAAGAAGCATTGCCTGATGTGAATGATGCCTCGCACAAAAGCGCTCTCAGAAGACCGACGATTAAGAATTGTTGACTTGCATAAAGCTGGAAAGGGTTATAACAGTATCTTCAAAAACCTTGCTGTTCATCAGTCCATGGTAAGACAAATTGTCTATAAAAGGAGAAAATTCAGCACTGCCGCTACTCCCCCAAGGAGTGGCCAACCTGTAAACATGACTGTAAGAGCACAGCGCAGAATGCTCAATGAAGTGAAGAAAAATCCTAGAGTGTCAGCTAAAGACTTACAAAAGTCTCTGGCATATGCTAACATCTCTGTTAGTGAATCTATGATACATATAACACTAAACAAGAATGGAGTTCCTGGGAGGATACCACAGAAGGCCATTGCTGTCCCCAAAAAAACATTGCTGCACGTTTAAAGTTTGAAAAACAGCCCCTGGCAAAACTTTCTGTGGACAGATGAAACCAAAGTTGAGTTGTTTGGAAGAAACACACAACACTATGGCCTCAATTCACTAAGATCATGCTGGAGATAACCAGGCAAGAGAAAACTTACCTCCACACAGTGAGAGAGTTATCTTATCTCTCCATGGGCCATATGCAATTCTCTTTTTCACCTGAGTTTTCTCCTAGGAGAAAAATGTTTATCTTTGATTTAAAATAACTTATTAGCACTTTGCAATGGAAAAAAGTATCAAAAAGTAGGTAAAAAGTACTATCAAAATTATTTTGAGTATTTTTTTGCTTGCTGGTGGTATAAAAGGGATTTTATTGACAAGTTTTAAAATATCACCTAAGAGAAAACTCAGGTGAAAACGTGAATTGCATATGGCCCCATTCCTTAAATTACCTCCTCTGTAGTTAATTTACCTCCTCTGTAGTTATTTTCACATGCAGTTAATTAACAGCCTGTCTTTAACTCTGGAGTTATTTTAAGGATTGGAGAGTTAACTTAAAGACAGAAGAGTTAACTTTAGGTTTGCCTGAGGTAAAATGTTTCCTGAATACTACATGCCTTATCACCATGGTAACAACTCCAGAAACGTTATTAAAGACAGGAGATAAGCTTAGTGAATTGAGGCCAAAGTGTGTAGAAAACGAGGCACAGCACGCCAACATCAAAATCTCATCCCTACTGTGAAGTATGGTGGTGGGGGCATCATGGTTTGGGGCTACTTTGCTGCATCAGGGCCTGGACAGATTGCTATCATTGAAGGAAAAATGAATTCTCAAGTTTATCAAGACATTTTGCAGGAGAACTTAAGGCCATCTGTCCACCAGTTAAAGCTCAGCAAAAGATGGATGTTACAACAGGACAACCACCCAAAGCATAGAAGTAAATCAACAACTGAATGGCTTAAACAGAAGAAAATACGCCTTCTCAGGGATGAGCAGAAACGCTTACAAATTTACGCGTGGCGAAGTAACGCTACGCGTAGCTTACGACCACTATGCGTAGTTAACATGTGTATTACGTAGTGAACTACTCACGTCTAAATTTCCGCATGCGATTGTATGCTTACAAATTTACGCATTGGAAAGGGGAATGTATGCATAGAAGAGGTCCCGGTATAAGCATTTAAAGGGACTCCGAGCTCAAATTAAATAATAAAATAGTACGCATCTGGGACTTTCTGCAGCCCAGTGTAGGTTGGGACGTCCCATGGCGGCCTCCTGGCTCTTCTCCCAATGCCATATATGGCTGGCCGGCGGCTCCCCCGCGACACTGGGCCAAGTGTCGGGCTCCTTCTTCCGTATATGTCATTTGCTAATGTCACACGCCGGCTGCCTCGCGTCATCACGGTGGCCGGCGTGACAGTGCAGCGCATGCGCGGTTTAATTGCGCATGCGCTGTACTGTCATATACGTCTGTTGCGTATTTTAATGCGTAGTCTACGAAATGCATACGAAGCGAATATTTGATTTCGAAGCCGTAGTTTGCATAAGCGTAATTGCATAAAACTACGCGTAGTTCCAGCATAGCGAAGTTGGCTGACTACGACCATCCTTGCACCTTCTGGAGTAACACAGTCAGAGTCCTGACCTCAACCCGATTTAGATGCTGTGGCATGACCTCAAGAAAGCGATTTACACCAGACATCCCAAGAATATTGCTGAACTGAAACAGTTCTGTAAAGAGGAATGGTCAAATATTACTCTTAACCGTTGTGCACGTCTGATCTGTAACTACAGGAAACATTTGGTTGAAGTTATTGCTGCCAAAGGAGGTTCACCCAGTTATTAAATCCAAGGGTTTACATACTTTTTTCACTTCCACTGTGAATATTTACATAGTGTGCTCAATAAAAAACATGGAAACATTTGATTACTTGTGTGGTATTAGTTTAACCATTTCATCCCGCTGGGATTTTTCACCTTATGCATCAGAGCAATTTTCACCTCCCATTCATTCGCTAATAACTTTATCACTACTTATCACAATTTATTGATCTATATCTTGTTTTTTCTGCCACTAATTAGGCTTTCTTTGGGTGGTACATTTTGATAAGAAATTCATTATTCATTATTTCTCAGATTTCAATTTCATTATTTCTCAGATTTCGGCCATTATAGCTTTAAAATAATCCATGCTACCATAATTAAAACCTATGTATTTTATTTGCCCGTTTGTCTCAGTTATGACACCATTTAAATGTTGTCCCTATCACAATTTATGGCGACAATATTTTATTTGGAAATAAAGGTGCATTTTTTCCGTTTTGCGTCCATCACTATTTACAAGCTTATAATTTAAAAAAATGTTCGTAGTATACCACCTTCAAATGCATATTTAAAAAGTTCAGACCCTTAGGTAACTATTTATGTCTTTTTTTTTTATTGTAATTTTTTTTCCATTAAAATTTGATTTGGGTAATATTTTGGTGTGGGAAATAAACAGTTAATTTTTAATGTTATTATATGTGTAAATTGTAATGTAAAAAATATGTAGATGTAGTTTTACTATTTGGGCACAAGATGGCCATCTTGAGTGTTTTTTTCTCCTTGTGCTTCTCGCTAACCAGAAGCACAAGGATGACGTGGAAAATTTTACGTGCAGAAAGACTGAAGCCTCTTGTAAGAGTGCTTTGGTTTTTCTGCTGGGGACATGGATCGGTGATCGGGAACCAAATTCCCGTTCACTGATCCCAGGGCTACTGCGGGACAGCACAGGGGCACGGGGGCACGCCCGCGATCGTGCATGGGAGCACACCGAAGCACGGCACCGCAGCAGAGCAGCCGCCCGGACGTGAGCTTCACGTCCGGGCGGCAGAAATGGTTAAGCAGAGTGTGATTGTCTCTTGCTGTGACTTAGTTGAAGATCAGATCACATTTTATGATTTGTGCAAAAATCCATATAATTTCACAGGGTTCACATACTTTTTACTGTTACTGTAATTGCAGGTGTTTATGGCACTTACATTTAAAGCAAGTAAAAATGTAAACTTAAAGGAGTTATCAGGCAAAAAAAAATGATTTTCACTTACCTGGGGCTTCTACTAGCCCCCTGCAGCCATCATGTGCCCTTGTAGTCACTCACTGCTGCTCTGGCCCCCCTCTGTCAGCTAGTTTAGTTGTTGCTGACCTCGGGGGTAAAATAAATGGCATGTTTTGTGTGAAAAATCACATTCAATTTTGAAATTGATTGGATACAATTTCACATAAATTAACCTCATTGGTATGAACAAAAAATTGCTCTGTGAAAATTTGCATACAAACACAAAAAGTGCAATATCCCAGAAGAAAAATCAAAGCACAAAAATGAAAAATCACAAAACACAGATTTGTGCATGCAACGTGGTTAATCTCATGCAGTATGTGCATGGACAAGTATGAACACTGCCTATAATGTGATGATTTGCTCAGCTGCCTGTGCAGGCAGGCAGCTTTTTGACCATTGTTTTGATTTGCATGCTGCAGGACTCTGGAAAGAAGAGCTTCTGTCAGTTTTGCAGCTTGTGCTTGCAGAGGAATTTGCATACGTTGTCATGCAAATTGCCTGGCCACATTCATTGGAGGCGTGTACTATAAGTACTATGTCTTTCCCACAATGCTTCGCTGTTCAGAAGGATTTCGTCCTATGTAACACTCCTGGTGGGGTGTCAGCCTTGCTCTCTGTTTGAACATCAGCTTAGAGTAATTCCTAAATCTGCGCTAGGCAGATTTCCCTAGTGCTGTTAGGATTGTATTATCTGTATTGCCTGTTCTGTCTTGTCTTGCCTGTTTGCCATTGTCCTGTCCCTATGGTGGTTGACAGGAAATGGTTCTGATCTCTGTTCTTGGAGTATAGCTGGTGCAGCGGTTGCTACCAGCTATCTCTTCTGTTCTGTCTCCTGGGATCGCACTAGCTACTTTTTGCTAGCGCTGGGGATCCTTCTGTTCTGTCTTCTGGGATCGCGCTGGCCACTTTTCGCTGGCGCTGGGGATCCTTCTGTTCTGCTACTCTGTACTTGGATCGCGCTAGCCACTTTTCGCTAGTGCTGTGGATCCTATCTCTCGCTTGTCCCTGTTTTCGTGTGTCTGTCTGCTACGCTTGCTGGAGGCTAGGTGAGGTAACCGTTAAGCAAGCGCTCGCGTCCTCTGTTTCATGTTTGTCTGTTAATGGTTAGTTAGGCGTGCTTGTCTCTATTGTGCTTATCACGTGGAGACCGCGCATAACCGCGTGCACTGTTGCGAATGAGTGCGGTGTTCGCGGTTAGCTAGCATTTGTTATTTTCCGTATCTCCTCATTGTATTATTTGCTGTGCCTTTGCTAACCTCGTATTCTGTTCTGATCTGCCTTGTGTCTTGTCTGGCGATCGCACCTCTCGCGATCGCGTTCCTATTTCATATCTGCTGTTGTGTGTGCGCGGTCGCGGGTGGTGACTAGATTGGCGCACACACATACAACCTGTCCCTTTGCTCGTTCTCATTCGCAATCGCCTCTCTTGCGATTGCGTTCTGCGTTTTGTACAATTCCTGTCTGGCATTTGTGGAGGTACAGAGGATTGGTTCCTCTGCACTCCCCAGCGCCATCTGCCGACAGGAATTTTCCCTCTACGGGTGCGTAGCACCTTTTGCTGGGTTCCTGCAAATTATACGCTTGTGGAGGATTTCTGCCGTGGGAAAGTTCCACAATCGTTACAGCCGCATTGCGTACATTTTTACGCATTCCCGCTGGTGCAAGAACATTAACACATACATTTTTATGCATTAGTGGTTTAACGCATAAAAATGTACGTATTGAACCACTAACACATAAAAACATATGTGTTAATGTTCCTGCAAGCTCATCAATTAATCTTGTGAAGTGTAAATATGTCTTCAAGTCTTTTTTATGCTTTTTTTTATTTTTCTTTGCTGTGCCTGCTGTACTTTTCATACCATTTGAAACATATGAATGTTTGTAATGATACTCAAATTCTCACATTTAGTATTGTATATGAACTGGTAAACAAATTGCTATATCCAGTAACACAGAAAAAAATAATAGTATTTGGAGGCAGACAGTCCTCTTTACCTCAACATGAAACGAAGAAAAATGAAAACAATTTTTAAACTAAGTTCATAACAGTCAGAGTTTGAACTGTTTGAATTATATAATTTGTGTAAGTGTGAAAAATAATAGCCCAGGTTGACCTTGCATTGCTTAACCAATACACTCTTGGTAGTTTTACTGAGAGCATTAGAGGGTTTTTTTAATTAAAGAATTTAATATTACAAAGAATGAATAGATGAGAGGTCCTGTTGATATCGGATCTGAGGTGTATACGTATGATGAATTATACTTCCCAGGCTGCCTGTTTCAACATAGCTTAAAGAGGAACTCCAGTGAAACTAATTTAATTTTTAAAAAAGTACTTCATTTTTACAATAATTATGTATAAATGATTTAGTCAGTGTTTGCCCATTGTAAAATCTTTTAAATCCCTAATTAACATTCTGACATTTGTTACATGGTGACATTTTTACTGTCGGCAGATGATGTAGCTGCTGCATGCTGTTTTGGCAGTTGGAATCAGCTGTAAACAGCTATTTCCCACAATGCAACGAGGTTCACAGGCAGGAAACTGCCAAGAGTACGTACTCAGAATTTCTTTGTGGGAGGGGTTTCACCACAATATCAGCCATACAGCGCCCCCTGATGGTCTGTTTGTGAAAAGGAATAGATTTCTCATGTAAAAGGGGGTATCAGCTACTGATTGGGATAAGTTCAATTCTTGGTTGGAGTTTCTGTTTAAACAATCTCATTCATGGAACAATGTTTATTTATCTCACAGTACTTGGGTTTAATTCACTAGTTGGAAAATAGAAAAGTCAGAGTCTATATTTCCACTATAAATACAGTATATTTATATCATGCACTTCATAATAATTTCAGTCAAAGGCAAAAAAAAATTGACATTCCTTTCATTCTGTAAAGCTTAAGATGAACATTGTAATGTACCTTAAGTCACATGCTACTGACTGAGGAAGAGGTCAGTGGTAAATTTTGCTTTCTGGGGCTTAAAGAAAACCTGTACTGCAAAAAAAGTTCCCCTGGGGGGCACTCACCTCAGTAGGGGGAAGCCTCTGGACCCTATCGAGGCTTCCCCCGTCCTCCTGTGTCCCACGGCGGTCTCGCTGCAGCCCCGGAAAGCACAAGCGACAATTTGTAAGTAGTAGTGGCTACTACTAGTGCAGCAGTCAATGGAATATATCAGAATCTGGCCAGTGAACGGGAGATGCCAACAGGTGTTAAATCCACTGCCTTCAGCCACCCATGGAAAAGATGCCTTATTTCACCTTTATTATTGAAATGGACTGTGATCTAAAACAAAATAAAAGGTGTGAAATAAATCCACAACTCTGTAACAAAGAGTAAGAGAAAAAGGAGTAGCTCTGATTCTTGCAATGCCAGAATGTGAACAACTAATTAAATAAATAAAACCTTTTTTTTTTTTAAATAACCACACATCTCTAAAATGTTTACAGCATATAGACAATACAGATGAAGACTTTCTATTTTGAGTTCAATTCTGCTTTAACAATTGTTTGTTTGTTTTTCATAGCATTAGCAATAGTAAACATAGCAAAAAAAATGTGAATACATTTGGTTTGTTTATTGACCTTTAACCACTGTGATTGCTTTTGGTATTTGAATTTTTTTGTATTTATATATTCATTTTTATGTCCTCATATTTTGCTCGAAAGCAGTTTTTGCTTAGTATATGTTAAGAAATCAAACAAACTCCAGGTAATTAAAATGACCAGATATGGGAACACAATAAAAGTTTATTGCATGCTTACATTTTTTTCCTTTAACTTCATTATACACAACATCTCTGGAAAGTCACGTCTTTTACTTTAATCACAATTTCTTAAAAGCAGCACAGGAACAGGTCAATGAATAGAACTTATTTCTCAGTTGAGTGCAATTTTACTTGCAAAGTTAATTTCATGTTTTCTTTAAAAATAAACAAATTCACTCTCAGCATGTAGCTTTCATCCATATTAAGTAATCAATATGGAGGGTTACAGCTTCCAAGCTTAAAAAAAAATAAAAGAAATGCTTCAACATTTCTACTAATCAGGTAGAAAAAATAAAATTTCTCCAAACTATATCAAAATAATTTGAACCAGGTGAAAAGAGTGTAAAAAAACTGTTGTTTGTTTTAAACTTTCTAGAACAATCCTTGCAATATTCTGATTTTTGAAAGATTATTTCTATGATTAAAGGGAACTTGTACTGTAGTGTTTTGATTTTCTTCTTAAAATTCTTGTTTTTACTTTCATACCGGTTCAATGGTTTCAATATTTTCCAAGTCACTGACTTGGAAAAAGTATGCAGATCAAGTGTTCTGATTTCTCTTTAACTTAAATAAAGCTATTTCTCTGATAGAAAAGCTTTCTTGCCTTGCTTTTTTTGTACTCCTGCAAAACATTTCTCAAACATGCAAAACCCCTCTTCCCATGACAAATTACTTTCTTGGTGAGCTGGTAGCAATCTGTGGCAACATAGGTAGGTGTGACCACAGAGCTTTGGAACAGTTTACCAAGTGGGGGTGGAGCTTCCCATGTTTAATGATTTATGGGCAAGCACATGACCACCTGCTGATCCAGGTAGCACAGCTGTACATTTATTTTTTATTTTTATTTTTTTTACCCTAGAAACTATTTAAAGAGCAAATATCTGTCTTTCCATGCTATTGTATTAGCTTTCCTTGTGGCATTTTAGTTTTTGAGAAACTAATTATTTTTTTTAAATTAAATTGCCGTTGCTTTTAGGCCACAGAAATATATTTACAGCCTAAAATTATGCCTGACATGTGGTCCTTTGTACCGGTAAATGTTCATCACTCTCTGTAAAATTGCTTAATCACTCTGTGCTACCCAGGGTGTAGAGCTGTTAGATAATAATAGTTTACTATATTTTTTATCAATATACCTTATTTCAGTTTCATTACATATTTGCTAGTAAAATATACATGCAACCATAGTCACACCACATATTTGTTAACTTATACTGTGAATGGGAGCATCCAAACCCACGATTCCAGCCAATGTTGATGAGAATTAGTGACAAGCTCCCACTCTGTCCAGCTATCTACTCATGCAGTAACATGGGAAGTTTCTAGGCTTCCTGTACTTTGTAATGAGAGTACACATACCAGGCATCTAAATCTGTGCATCATTAGTTTCGGTTACTTTTGGAAATTCAAAGCCAGCATCAAAAATGAAAAGATCATTTTTAATATTTTTTTTTTAACAACATCAACTTGTCTTGAGAATAAACATACGTTTGTAACAATTTTCAATGAAAGTGGAATTTAAACTTAAATACACCATTCAAAGCAGATATTTCCTACAATCTATATGAAATAGGACACAGTTGTGGTGGTTGAGCTAACCTTAAGTTTCTCACTTTCATAATTAAGGTTTTCCAATTCTCATGCAGACAGTATTTGATGCAGAGAATCACTAAGATGCTACCATATAAAGTATATAGAAAATATCTTTAATGTCTAATTACAATTCAAACTGTGGGTAAAATAGTTGACTTGTAAACCAGTTTAGGATTGAAAGCAAGAATAAACTACCCCAAGTGTCGAAGTCTCCCACTGCTATATGTACACACAAATTGCCCAATGCAGAAACAACAACAAAAACAAAAAACAGCAAAGAAATAGAGAAAAGTTTTTGGATTTTTTAGACTTTGTTGCTTTCTACTCTTTTTTTTATCTAGGTTTTACATGCACCAGTTAAAAGATCTTTATAATGGATATGCTCTGTGTAAGATGTCAAAAGCAGTGACTCATATTAAATGTATGAGCATTTGATACCAAAAAGAAATAATAAATGTGTGCTTTTTAAAAAATGCATGTGTAAAATCCCTCTTTACCCATTGGAGAGTATAAATCACTGAGAATTTGAAGTTAATCAAAGTTTCCAAGTTTCACAGAAGTATTAACTATGCGATGCACGTAAACTGCATTCAATAATTTATTCCATTAAGACAACAGTAGGGGTTGATAATCTTGTTTCTGTATTGCGATCATAATGCATTTCCTGCTTCTCCTATCATGAAAGAACCCTGTGGGACAGACTACACTAAAAAGGGACATGTCAGAGGGGAATAAAAATACTTTTTCCAGTATGCATGTCCTAATATCTAATAAATCAAAAACTAGTTATCTTTTCCTGCGAGCAGTGTTACATCATCTTCCATGAAGTTAAAACAGAATGTATGTTTAATACAGAAAGCAGGAACACCACAAGAAGTAACAGTGTTTAAGTTCTACCTTCATTTCATAATGCTGTTTAGATTTATTCATAGAAATACTGCTGAGAATAAATATTACAGGATCTGTCCCGTGTGCTGTAGATCTTTATGGTGGGGTCGCTTATCAAGTTCTCACTGAGGGCAGTCAAATTAAAATTACAAAGGAAAGTTATATCTTTGACTTTGAATTCTGAATTTTTATTTCTTAATTTTTTTTTCATCATAATTTAAGGCTACAATGTGCCAGCTATTCCAATCATTCAATCATATACAGATACTCCGGATCTTAACTCATTATGTGTATAAAGCACACCTGTTCACAGAATCATTTTCTTCCATCAACCTTTCCATCACCATGGGCAAGGCTAAAAAGCTTTCCAAGGATGTTTGAGACAGGATGGTAGGCCTGTACAATGCTGGCATGGGTTACAAGACCATAATCAAGAAGCTTGGTGAAAAGGTGACAACTGCTGGTGTTATTATTCAGAAATGAAACAAATATTAAATGACCATCAACCGTCTGGTGCTCTATCCAAGAACTTGCCTCATAGTGTGAGGATGAGGGATCACCCTGCAACTACATGGGTGTAGTACATGGGTGTGTTTGATAAATGATCTGAAAACAACAGGGACCACGGTCACTAAAACATCACTGGTAACAAACTAAGCCGTAATGCACTAAAATTTTGCGGCACCAACAAGGTCCCCCTGCTCAAAAAGGCACATGCAAACGCCTATTCTAAGTTTGCCAGTGATCATCCAAATGATTCAGAAGGCTTTAGAGAAATGTTTTTGTGAGATGAGACCAAAATTAAACTTTTCGTCCTCAGCCTGATAGTGTAGTAAGTCAACACAGACAGAGAAGAAGGTATTAAAAAATTGGTACTCACAAACCTGGGTTGTGGAATGGCAAGCACGGTAAAAGACTTAGGTGTAATGGGTCCGACCATCCTAAATATCCAAGAAGATTCAGTCACTCTCCAGAAAAAGGTATAGTTGAGATGTAAAAAGGGGTTCAAAAAACTGCACTTGCCCGAACTATAGGCAACCCCTTTAGGGGATGAAACATAAATTGGTAGGGAATGAGGTGCCCCATATAAAATATCTAAAACCAGTAAAAGATAAGAAAAACTTACCTCAAGAATGAAGCATAGTTGAAATAAAAAATGTAGTACTTTTATTGGGAAACACACCAGACAACACGTATCATGGGTATGAACCTGTTTCTTCAGGTAAATGAACAGTGTCTTTGGATCAGCTTAGCACAGCTCGGAGTGCCTACAAGGCATACATTAGTGATGGTCATAAATGCCTATAGGTGCTCCGTCTATAGACACTAACTTCAAGACACTATTAACCCTTTCACCTCCAAGGGTTTTTAAAAATAATTAACATGTATTTCATATTTCTATGGGAAGGTGTATAATAAGGTATTTGGATGTGGTTTTACTTTTTGGCCACAAGATGGAGATATAGAGTCAGTGTGTTCTAAAAATAGAAACAGAACCATCAGTTTATATTTGTTTGTATTTGTGTACATACAGGGACGTAGATACTCGTGCTGGGGGAGGTGAAAAGGTTAATTGATCTGAAAAACTGGGTTCATACTCATGAAAAACGTTGTTTGATGTGACTTTTCAATAAAATCACTACATTTTTATTTCAACTATGCTTCATCCTTGAGGAAAGTTTTTCTTACGTTTTAAACTGTTTTATATTTTTTATGTATTTGGGGCACCTCCTTTCCTTCCATTCGCCATGTTTGGAAGAGGAGAAATGCTATGTACTATATACTATGTATGACCCAAAAAACACCATACCCCCAGTCTACCACATAGGTGGAAAGATTTTGCTTTGGGGTAGTTTTTCTCATGACTTTACTAAGGGGAGCCAATGGACAGGACCATTCATTGTAAATGTTTGGATGAGAACTTCTTTCCCTTGGCCAAAACACTAAAAATGGGTTGTGAATGGAACGTCCAGCATGGCAATGACTCAAAATGTTCCCCCCAAGGTGACAAAGGACTTGCTAAAGTGAAAGCACATTAAGCCCAGCCAATCTCCAGACCTCAATTCCATAGAAAATTTGGGGAGATTGCTAATCAGCAGCCAAGAAACCTATAGGGTTTAGAGAATTTGTGTAAAGAAAAGTTAGCTACAATTCCACCAGAGATGAGCCCGTCACCCCTTCCTGATACCGCGGCCAGAATTATGCGCTATTACACTATTGGCCATCCTTCCTTGGATTGCCGGCCATTTGATGACGTAACTGGAAGGGGCTGGGCCTATACTGACGGCGGCGGCTCGGAGTGGCGTTTGCGCATTTTGCTCGGCTGCCGATGGCACGGTAAGGCTTTCCATTTAGTATTTAAGTGTTTTCTGATATGTACAGATGTATATATTTTGCCTCTGAAAAAGCAGAGTGTAACTCTGCGAAACAGGCTGTCAGGCTTATATCTATTTTTTATCTGTTACTGAAGATGAAATAAAGGTGATTTTTTTCTACTGTAACCTGCGCCCGGATTCTACCTTACTACCTTATGCTAAATTGGAATTCTGCTTTCCGGAGGTTCCTTCTCCATTCCCTCAGAGGTACAGCCAGTCATCTAGTGCTGATCCATCACACTTCACTCCATAGAGATGTGTTCATACTTGGTGACCAACTACAATAAATTATGTACCACTGTGCTTACCAGCAAGGTTTTTTCCACCAAGAACTAAGTCATGTTTTGCTTGGGGACCAAATACTTTTTTCACCCAAAGACATGCAAATCAATTTTCAACTTTTATGTAATGTATTTTTTTCTGGATTTTTGTTGATATTCTGTCTCTCTCTATTAACCACCTGAGCGGTCTGGACGAGCTCAGCTCGTCCAACACCGCCGGAGGCTGCCGCTCAGGCCCTGCTGGGCCGATTTTAATGAAATAAAAAGCAGCACACGCAGCCGGCACTTTGCCAGCCGCGTGTGCTGCCTGATCGCCGCTGCAGCGGTGATTCTCCGCGTGCAGCGGCGAAAGAGGGTCCCACCAGCCGCCCGAGCCCAGCGTAGCCGGAACAAACAGTTCCGGCCAGCGCTAAGGGCTGGATCGGAGGCGGCTGACGTCAGGACGTCGGCTGACGTCCATGACGTCACTCCGCTCGTCGCCATGGCGACGAGGTAAGCGAAACACGGAAGGCCGCTCATTGCGGCCTTCCGTGTTACTTCTGGCCGCCGGAGGCGATCGGAAGAACGCCTCCGGAGCGCCCTCTAGTGGGCTTTCATGCAGCCAACTTTCAGTTGGCTGCATGGAATAGTTTTTTTTTATTTAAAAAAACCCTCCCGCAGCCGTCCTGGCGATTTAATCAGAACGCCAGGGTGGTTAAAATGAAACTACCATAAACATTACAAGTGGTTCATTTTTTTGTAATTAGGTAAACTTACAAATTTAGCAAGGGATCCCCTTCTGTACATTGCAGACTACCACTAAACAAGAAGATAAGATAAAAGGCAATAAATGAAAGTAGCAGTGTGGACTAGATGTACCTTTCCCTAGAAGTTGAATGCCACCTTTTCTCTCCACAGATTGATATTATTTTTGCCTGGAATGGGGCTTGAATGTAAGAGAACTACTAGGATTTTTAGTTGACTGAAGATTAAAATAATAATCTAGGATTCCTAAACACTGCAAAACTCTATATTATTTTTTATAAAATAATCTACTTGCATATAATCCCTTATCCTTATCTGAAATGCAAAACTCCTAATGCCAAATTCTACTGGTTTACATAGCACACCTACAGTTTTAAAGTAGGCATATGCATTTGTGCACTTTAAAATCTTGTGGTAGATTTGTTTTTTTTGTGTGCGATGTGTGATTTTCATTTAATGCAAGTAATTGGAATGTACCTAAATAAAATAAATGGCATGTTTTGTGTGAAAAATCACATTCAATTTTGAAATTGATTGGATACAATTTCACATAAATTAACCTCATTGGTATGAACAAAAAATTGCTCTGTGAAAATTTGCATACAAACACAAAAAGTGCAATATCCCAGAAGAAAAATCAAAGCACAAAAATGAAAAATCACAAAACACAGATTTGTGCATGCAACGTGGTTAATCTCATGCAGTATGTGCATGGACAAGTATGAACACTGCCTATAATGTGATGATTTGCTCAGCTGCCTGTGCAGGCAGGCAGCTTTTTGACCATTGTTTTGATTTGCATGCTGCAGGACTCTGGAAAGAAGAGCTTCTGTCAGTTTTGCAGCTTGTGCTTGCAGAGGAATTTGCATACGTTGTCATGCAAATTGCCTGGCCACATTCATTGGAGGCGTGTACTATAAGTACTATGTCTTTCCCACAATGCTTCGCTGTTCAGAAGGATTTCGTCCTATGTAACACTCCTGGTGGGGTGTCAGCCTTGCTCTCTGTTTGAACATCAGCTTAGAGTAATTCCTGAATCTGCGCTAGGCAGATTTCCCTAGTGCAGTTAGGATTGTATTATCTGTATTGCCTGTTCTGTCTTGTCTTGCCTGTTGCCATTGTCCTGTCCCTATGGTGGATGATAGGAAATGGTTCTGATCTCTGTTCTTGGAGTATAGCTGGTGCAGCGGTTGCTACCAGCTATCTCTTCTGTTCTGTCTCCTGGGATCGCACTAGCTACTTTTTGCTAGCGCTGGGGATCCTTCTGTTCTGTCTCCTGGGATCGCGCTAGCTACTTTTCGCTAGCGCTGGGAATCCTTCTGTTCTGTCTCCTGGGATCGCGCTAGCTACTTTTCGCTAGCGCTGGGGATCCTTCTGTTCTGTCTCCTGGGATCGCGCTAGCTACTTTTCGCTAGCGCTGGGGATCCTTCTGTTCTGCTACTCTGTACCTGGATCGTGCTAGCCACTTTTCGCTAGTGCTGTGGATCCTATCTCTCGCTTGTCCCTGTTTTCGTGTGTCTGTCTTATCTGCTACGACCGCTTGCTGGAGGCTCGGTGAGGTAACCGTTAAGCAAGCGTTCGCGTCCTCTGTTTCATGTTTGTCTGTCGATGGTTAGTTAGGCGTGCTTGTCTCTATTGTGCTTATCACGTGGAGACCGCGCATAACCGCGTGCACTGTTGCGAATGAGTGCGGTGTTTGCAGTTAGCTAGCGTTTGTTGTTTTCCGCATCTTCTCATTGTATTATTTACTGTGCCTTTGCTACCCTCGTATTCTGTCCTGATCTGCCTTGTGTCACGTCTGGCGATCGCACCTCTCGCGATCGCGTTCCTATTTCATATCTGCTGTTGTGTGTGTGCGGTCGCGGGGTGGCGACTGGATTGGCGCACACACATACAACCTGTCCCTTTGCTCGTTCTCATTCGCAATCGCCTCTCTTGCGATTGCGTTCTGCGCTTCGTACAATTCCTGTCTGGCATTTGTGGAGGTACAGAGGATTGGTTCCTCTGCACTCCCCAGCGCCATCCGCCGACAGGAATTTCCCTCTACAGGTGCGTAGCACCTTTTGCTGGGTGCCTGCAATTACACGCTTGTGGAGGATTTCCGCCGTGTCAGCGCACGCACTGTGCGCTGATCACGGAGAAAGTTCCACAATCGTTACATATAAGTAGTACAGTGTACAGGAGTATTAATGGATTAATTCTCCTTCTGTATCAGCTAGGCATACAGTATTGATCACTGACCATTGGTTACAGTAATGTAATAGGTGTGTTTATTACAAAAGCAAGGCACTGACATTTCTACCCATATATGAATTTTCAAAGTATTATGACATTTCAATTTTGAATTTGTCAAATTCTCCTAATTAAATGGATACATATTTTTTGAAAGAAACATAATAAATAAATGAATAAAAAACATTATGCATTCCCTTTAAATTGTTCACTACCTGATTACAACATTTCAAGTTCAGTTCAGTAGACTTGTTACTGCTAGTGCTAGCAAACAGCTGTAATAATTTGGGCTATATGTGAAAGAAGGTGAATGTGGTTATAAGTTATTTCTAATGTTGTCATAATAAACATGAAGTGTCCCATTTCCACATACTGATTTAAGTCTATATGTAGTCACCAAGAAAACTTCACTTGGCAAAAAATAACACTTTTATTAATCATGTGATCCCTTGACCCTGTGGCTGCAGTGACTGGCCCGAGAGATCATGTGATCCCTTGACCAATCAGTGTTCTATTTACATTAGTGGTCTTTAAAGCGCATTTCAACTTTGCTTTTAGATATTAAAGGTAGTATTTATAGTTAATTAAAAGCATTAAAGAAACACTGAAGCACATTTTTTTTATGATATAATGATTTGTATGTCATTACAAATCATTAGGAGCAGAGATTACAAAACGTTAGGAGCAGAGACACAAGTCTGATGTTGTTTCCAGTACAGGAAGAGTTAAGAAACTCCAGTTGTTATTTATGCAAAAGAGTCATTGAGCTCCACAACTTTCAAAGTCGCAGAGAGCTCTGTGTTCTGGAACTTGTTATCTCAAGTGTCTGGCACTGTATTGTTTTTTTTTCTGCAGAGAACATTTCAAAGTTCACTAGCCTGCTCTGTATAATCATTTAGAATGCTGAGAAGTGTGTAAACTGCAAATATTAGAGAATGATGCAATGTTATTAAAAAAAAACATATAACTGAAAATAAAAATGTGAGAATATTTTCTTTGCTACAAACGTTCTAGTGATTATCCGTACTACACATACAATTCATTATATCATAATTTGTTTTGCTTCAGTGTCTCTTCAACCATTTATGCCACGCGGATGTGAGCTTCACGTCTGCAGCAGCTGCTGCTACAGCCGCAGGGATGCGCTAGTCACGTCCCTGCTGTTTGGGGCTGTGCAGGCGATCATGCGGGCAGATGCCCGCGATCGCGATGTTGCCAGCAACAGGGGGGATTGGCTGCAGGGGACAAAAGTCCCCTGTGCCAATCCGTACATTTCCGCCTTTTGTTCAAAAACAGTGTTTATTCTTAAATAGAGCCGCCGCACTTCCTTCTACTGATGATTTCTACCACCTTCCACCGCTGATCGTTAGATTTATGGATGGGAACAAAGTTCCCATTCATTAATCTCCCCGCAGGCCACCCATAATGCAGGCTTCCATTGAAGCCTGCGTCACTTTCCTAATAACAATGTAGCAACACATTGTTTCCTATGTAGCGTACTTGTACGCTACATAGGATTTTGCTCAGCGGGGACAACAAATAGTAAAATTAGAACTACTGACTTTAGGGAATAAAAAATAATAATATGAATGTCAAGAGGGCATATTATTATAAGTGTACGGGCTAAAAATTAGTGATGGTTGTAAAACTGAAAAATGTACCTTTATTTCCAAATAAAATATTGTCACCATGCATTATACTAGGGGTATAATTTTAACGTTGCAATAACCAGGACAAATGGGCAAATAAAATGTGTGGATTTTAATTACGGTAGTATTTTAAAACTGTAAAGGCCAAAAACTTTTTTTTTCTTAATTATTCCCATTAAAAATAAATAATTCTTGAAATAATGTACCACCCAAAGAAAGCCTAATTGGTGGCAGGAAAAACAAGGTAAAGATCATTTCTTTGTGATAAGTAGTGATAAAGTTATTTGGGAATGAAAGAGAGGAGCCCTGAAATGGGAAAATTCCTAGATTCGAATTTGAGTCGTGATAGGTAATTGAATTCGGGTAATAGTCGTGATCATGAATTTGGATGGCCTTAAAGCAATTTTTTTTAAGGGAAATCACAATTAAATAGGTGTAATTTAACCACTTAAGGACTGCAGTCATAAAACCCCTTAAAGTGAACCTCCGGATTAAAAATCGACTCAGCAGCACTGAAAAGGCCTGGTGTTTCTTTAACAGTATCACAGCATCAGAACTTTGTTTTTCTTATCCAAGCCTCATTTTTAGCTGCACAGAAGAAAACTGCCCGGGCTTTTTTCCCCTGATGCTGTGCAAAGCATGATGGGATTTCTGATGTTGTTGCTCTCGTTCTGCTGTTTTGGTGCAAATTTATTTATTTTTTTACATTTTGAATTTGACATTTGAAGCCTAGTGCGTGCAGCTGGGAGGGGTTATCGGGACACAGGACAGTTGGAACTGTGTCTCCTGCTCCTTGTCACCTCCTTTCAACCAAAAAGATGGCTGCCCCCATGACAAAGATGGCAGCCCCCATGAATCACAAACATTTGCCTGTTCTTTTAAAACAGTGTGGGTAATAAATTATATTACTTATCTATTCTAATTAACATAACTAATGTAACTTAATGACGGTATGTTTATTTAGGCTGAAGTTCCCCTTTAAGGACCAGAGCCTTTTTTTCCATTCACACCACTGCAGCTTTAACGGTTTATTGCTCGGTCATACAACCTACCACCTAAATGAATTTTACCTCCTTTTCTTGTCACTAATACAGATTTCTTTTGGTGCTATTTGATTGCTGCTGCAATTTTTAGTTTTTATTATATTCATCAAAAAAGACATGCATTTTGTCAAAAAAATGATTTTTTTTTTACTTTCTGTGATAAAATTTGTCAAATAAAGTAAAATTTCTGTATACATTTTTGGCCAAATTTATTGTGCTACATGTCTTTGATACAAAAAAACCATTCAGTGTATATTTATTGGTTTGGGTAAAAGTTATAGCGTTTACAAACTATGGTGCAAAAAGTGAATTTTCCCTTTTTGAAGCATCTCCGACTTTTCTGAGCACCTGTCATGTTTCATGAGGTGCTAAAATTCCAGGATAGTATAAATACCCCTCAAATGACCCCATTTTGGAAAGAAGACATCCCAAAGTATTCACTGAGAGGCATGGTGAGTTCATAGAAGATTTTATTTTTTGTCACAAGTTAGCGGAAAATGACACTTTGAGACAAAAAAAAAGTTTCCATTTCTGCTAACTTGTGACAAAAAAAAAATGAAATCTTCCACGGACTCACCATGCCCCTAGGGTTGCCACCTTTAGGGTAAAAAAATACTGGCCTGTGGGTGTGGCCTGAGGGGTGTGGTCTAAAAGTGGGAGTGGTTTGTCGCTGACTTTTTAAAGGACAACTGACCTGAGAGGGATATGGAGGCTGCCATAATTTATTTACAAATGCACATTTCCTGGCTGTCCTGCTGATCCTCTGCCCCTAGCTATAGCCCCTGAACAAGCATGCAGATCAGATTTTTCTGACTAAAAGTCTGACAAGATTAGCTGCATGCTTGTTTCGGGTGTTTGATGCAGACATACTAATGCCAGAAAGCTTAGCTGGAGAGCCAGGCAACTGGCTTTGTTTAAAAGGAAATCAATATGCCAGCCTCCTTATCCCTCTCTCAGGTCAGTTGACCTTTAATGCTAGGTACACACTATACAATTTTCTGACTATTTCCAACAGGTCCGATCCATTTTCTGATTGATTTTCTGTTCATTTCTATGGGAAAAAAATAGTCAGTCTGACAGTAAATCAGTCAGAAAATGGTATAGTATGTACCTAGCATTAGGCTAGATCTGGGTCTCTTAGAGGCAGCATTAAAGGGTACCTACACTAAGAAGGATATGGCTTTTTCCTTTTAAAATAATACCAGTTGCCTGACTCTCCTGCTAATCCTGTGTCTCTAATACTTCTAGCCACAGCCCCTGAACAAGCATGCAGATCAGGTGCTCTGACTGAAGTCAGACTGGATTAGCTGCATGCTTGTTTCAGGCGTGTGATTCAGCCACTACTGCAGGAAAAGAGATCAGCAGGGTTGCCAGGCAACTGGCATTGTTTAAAAGGAAACATCCATATACATCTCAGTTTAGGTTCCCTTTAATGGGTGTATTTATATTTACCTGGGGAGCTTCCTCCAGCCCCATGAGGTGCCTGGGTTCCCTAGCCAGCTGCTTCATTCACTTGATATGCTCCCCCAGTAATATCTGGCTGGCCTCGCTCTTGCGTCTACCCCTGTAGTGCTCCCGCAGCGGAGAGCATTCTGCTCCTGTGCAGTAGCGGCCGGGTCGTGTATATGCAGAAGCACATGGCTGGCCGTGATTGTCCAGATTATCGGGGGAGGCGAGAATATCAAGTGAACAGAGAGGCTGCAAGCAAGCCCACACACCTCATGGGGCTGTAAAAAGCCCCCAGGTAAGTATAAATACACCCAATAATAACATTTCAAGCATCAAGTCCTGGGGGAGGACGCTGAATGATGGAGTGGAGTTCCGAGATTAGCCTGCCTGCTTGCGATCGTGGGCGGCAGGCTGTTACACATAAAAAAAAAAATGTTTATTTACACAGGGGCGGGGGAAGCGGGAAGAGCAAAGTTTCAACTCACCTTCCTCATTCCCCACACACAGCCTCTATCTTCATCCTGTCCCGGCATCTGTTGCATTGGTAAGAGCTCCCCCTGTGATGACATAGTAGGACATCAGACTATGACAATGGTAGGGAATAGGTTGTGAGCTCTTCTGAGGACCGTCCATGACAAGGCTATGCAGGTGCTGGATTCACTGTCGTGGGATATGGTTACCTGCGGCGTGCGCATGTAACCATCAGATTCATACCTCAGATCAGCAGCGACCAGAGAGATGCAGAGTAGGGTGCACACTACCCACCTGGACCTAGTGCACTTCACATGCAGAAAGTGACCAATTACGTCACTTCCACATTTGAAGTATCCACGTCCTGCACATAGTGTGCGCCCTGCTCTGCCTCTATCTGGTCGCCTGAAGTATAAGGAGAGGCAGTGGGGATTGGGAGCCACACTACGCGGGGGATGGGGGGAGGTGCCATAAGAGAGCAGCGCTGGTGCTATGGCAACTGGCACCTGCACCATTTTTAAAGCATACCTCCCAACAGGACAGGGAAAAAGGGCCAAAAGTGCATACTAGCAGTGGTGACCGGGGGACTGGAGTCGCGCCGGCGGAGCAGGTAATGTATGCCGCTCTATTGTGTCGGTCGTCGGGCACTCGAACGCCGCTAGCGACGTGTTCCCTACCCGCGGGCGATCGACGGTAATTTTCTGCACGGAGCGATCGGACGAAATGGATCAAAATTCGGCGTGTAGCGCGAACGATTGGCAGCAGATTCGATCCAAGTGATCGAATCTGCTGTCGAAACGGCGGCAAATCGGGCCAGTGTATGGCCAGCTTAAGGAGTGCTTTTCTTCTAAGTGAACAGCAGTGACCAGTTAAACAGCAAGTGGGATGGAATACTATAAATCAGGTCTTCCTTTTTCTTAGTGACAAAACAAGTTTGTGCCAGAGACATTGGAACACTTGATTAATGTGTATCCCATTCTCAAATTAGCTCACTGCAGGGGTTCCCTTTACAACAGGACCACAATGCTGATAACAAGCACTCTCCTCTCCATGCAACAACACATAATCTCACCCTGAAAAGCTATAAAAAAAAAAAAAAAAAACGGCAAAGCTTATCAGCTGCTGTTAATGAAAGCACCAGCACTTTGAAGGACATTACCTACTTCCAGGCTCTCTCTACTCCAGAGTGACAGCAGCACATTGAGCCAGGCCAGATCACAGCAGGGACTGTGAAGTCTCCATTCAGAAGTCGCTGCCCGGGCATGAACGAGGGGAGAGGGGAGGGCCCTCCTGAATCTGCACTCACTCGCACAGCTCACTCTGTCCTCATGTGAGAGAACTGCAAGCAGTGCAGGGCAGAGGTGATCCCAGCTGACTTCTCTGCAGTGCACATGATTTCTGTAGTGCAGAACTGCGCGGGCTTCTTTGAAATTCTGCCCCTCCCTCCACTTCTTATTGGACATTTGGAGCCACAACAGCAACAGCATTGGCTAGTCCTAAGCTGCTGCTGCTATTGGCCAAACTCCTGATCTGTGAGGAGAGGAGGGCGAGTCTAGTCTCTGCTCCGTGACAGGGAAAATGTGACATTTGTGCGGAAGAGGATTCTACCCCATCTTCAGCGTCTCCCCCTCTGCACTTGTGGAAGTTGGAACAGTCTGTCCAAATTACCGGGCAGATACATTGCCGGTAATAACATTTTTCCGGCAGCGGCTTTTTAATTGATTTTACGGCTGGGCCGGGGAGATACCGGCTGGGTGGCAACCCTACATGCCCCTCTGTGAATACCTTGAAGTGTCTACTTTCCAAAATGGGGTCATTTGTGGGGTGTGTTTACTGTCCTGGCATTTTGGGGGGTGCTAAATTGTAAGCACCCCTGTAAAGCCTAAAGGTGCTCATTAGACTTTGGGCCCCTTAGCGCAGTTAGGCTGCAAAAATGTGCCACACATGTGGTATTGCCGTACTCAGGAGAAGTAGTATAATGTGTTTTTGGGTGTATTTTTACACATACCCATGCTGGGTGGGAGAAATATCTCTGTAAATGACAATGTTTTGATTTTTTTTACACACAATTGTCCATTTACAGAGATATTTCTCCCACCCAGCATGGGTATGTGTAAAAATACACCCCAAAACACATTATACTACTTCTCCTGAGTACAGCGATACCACATGTGTGGCACTTTTTTGCACCCTAACTGCGCTAAGGGGCCCAAAGTCCAATGAGTACCTTTAGGATTTCACAGGTCGTTTTGAGACATTTGGTTTCCAGACTACGCCTCACGGTTTAGGGCCCCTAAAAGGCCAGGGCAGTTTAGGAACCCCACAAGTGACCCCATTTTAGAAATAAAACACCACAAGGTATTCTGTTAGGAGTATGGTAAGTTCATAGAAGATTTTTTTTGGTCACAAGTTAGCGGAAATTGACACTTTGTGAAAAAAATAACAATAAAAATCAATTTACGCTAACTTGTGACAAAAAAAAAACTTCTATGAACTCACCATACCCCTAATGGAATACCTTGGGGTGTCTTCTTTCTAAAATGGGGTCACTTGTGGGGTTCCTATACTGCCCTGGCATTTTAGGGGCCCTAAACCGTGAGGAGTAGTCTTGAAACCAAATTTCTCAAAATGACCTGTTTAGGATTTCACAGGTCATTTTGAGGCATTTGGCTTCTAGACTACTCCTGTGATTAGAGGGGGGAATAGAGCAATGCACTGGCGAGTTGATCAGGGCTGGGGTCTGAGAGCATTCTGAGGGTGTGGGCGGGTGATTGGGTGCCCTAGGGGCAGATAGGAGTCTGATCTGATGGGTAGCAGTGACAGGTGGTGACGGGGTTGATTGATGGGTGATTGATGGGTAATTAGTGGGTGTTTAGAGGAGAGAACAGATGTAAACAATGCACTTGGAAAGTGATCTGACGGCGGGTTTGCGGGCGGTCTGATGGTGTGGGTGGGTGATCAGATTGCCCGCAAGGGGCAGGTTAGGGGCTGATTGATGGGTGGCAGTGACAGGGGGTGACGGAGTGATTGATGGGTGATTGACAGGTTATCAGTGGGTTATTACAGGGAAGAACAGATGTAAATAAAGCACTGGCGAATTGATAAGGGGGGGTGGGTCTGCGGGCAATCTGAGCGTGTGGGCGGTTGATTGGGTGCCCGCAAGGGGCAGATTAGGGTCTAATCTGATGGGTAACAGTGACAGGTGGTGATAGGGGGTGATTGATGGGTGATTGATGGGTAAGTAGTGGGTGTTTAGAGGAGAGAACAGATGTAAACAATGCACTTGGGAGGTGATCTGACGGCGGGTTTGCAGGCGATCTGATGGTGTGGGTGGGTGACCAGATTGCCTGCAAGGGGCAGGTTAGGGGATGATTGATGGGTGGCAGTGACAGGGGGTGACAGGGGGTGATTGATGGGTGATTGACAGGTGATCAGTGGGTTATTACAGGGAAGAACAGATGTAAATAATGCACTGGCGAATTGATAAGGGGGGGTCTGAGGGAAATCTGAGTGTGTGGGCGGTTGATTGGGTGCCCGCAAGGGGCAGAATAGGGTCTAATCTGATGGGTAACAGTGACAGGTGGTGATAGGGGGTGATTGATGGGTAATTAGTGGGTGTGTAGAGGAGAGAACAGATGTAAACAATGCACTTGGGAGGTGATCTGACGGCGGGTTTGCGGGCGATCTGATGGTGTGGGTGGGTGATCAGATTGCCTGCAAGGGGCAGGTTAGGGGCTGATTGATGGGTGGCAGTGACGAGGGTGATTGACAGGTGATTGACAGGTGATTGACAGGTGATCAGTGGGTTATTACAGGGGGATAGATGCATACAGTACACAGGGGGGGGGGCTGGGAGGGGGTCTGGGGAGAATCTGAGGGGTGGGGAGTGATCAGGAGCCCCCAGGGTGCAGTTAGGGACCTAATAAAAAAATAGCGTTGACAGATAGTGACAGGGAGTGATTGATGGGGGATTAGGGGAGTGATTGGGTGCAAACAGTGGTCTGGGGGGTGGGCAGGGGGGGGGGTCTGAGGGGTGCTGTGGGGGCGGTCAGAGGGAAGGGGGGGCAGGATCAATGTGTTTGGTGCAAACTATGATGGCTGCAACCTGCCCTGGTGATCACTTGGACACTGGGACCACCAGGGCAGGAGGCAGCCTGTATAATACACTTTGTATACATTACAAAGTGTATTATACACTTTGTATGCGGCGATCGTGGGGTTAACAACCCGCCGGCGCTTCCGAACGGCCGGAGGGTTCTCGTCGCGGGTGGGCGGAGCCTATTGCCGGCAGACGCGTGCGCATCACCCCGCGTGATCCCCGGCCCGAAAGAGACCCAGGACCCGACGCCAATCTGCGTTACGTGGTCCTGGGGCTGCCACTTTGCCGCCGCCAATCTACAGTGGGCGGTCGGCAAGTGGTTAAAAAATATGTTTTGATGGAAAACTTTTTTTCTGCATTTCTTGTTTATTCTTCTTCACCGTCTTCACCTTCTTCTTTTTCTTATCTCCATCTTTTTCTTCACCATCTGCTTTCTCATCACCATCATCTTCATCATCTTCTTCTTCACTGGCTCTTCTTCTTCACCTGGTTCTTCTTCTTCTTCTTCTTGTTCATCCTCACTTGGTTTTTCATCTTCTTCTTCACCTGGTGGTTCTTCTTCATCTTCTTCTTCTTCTTCTTCTTCTTCTTCTTCTTCTTCATCTGGTTCTTCTTCTTCATCAACATCTGGTTCTTCTTCATCATCTGGTTCTTCATCATCTGGTTCTTCTTCACCTGGTTCTTCTTCTTCTTCACCTGGTTCTTCTTCTTCTTCACCGGGTTCTTCTTCTTCTTTACCTGGTTCTTCTTTTTCTTCTTCACCTGGTTCTTCTTCTTTACCTGGTTCTTCTTCTTCTTCCCCTGGTTCTTCTTCTTCTTCTTCACCCGGTTATTCTTCTTCTTATTCTTCTTCTTCACCACCATTTTTGTGTGTGTGTGTTCATATTCTTCCTCTTGTACCCAACTTAATGTTTTTTCCCTACAGAACTCCACTGTGATCATGAATTCGGATGGCCTTAAAGCATTTTTAAAAAAAAAAAAGAAATCACAATTAAATAGGTGTAATTTTAAAAAAAATTTGATGGAAAACTTTTTTTCTGCATTACTTGTTTATTCTTCTTCACCGTCTTCACCTTCTTCTTTTTCTTCTCTCCATCTTTTTCTTCACGTCTTCTTTTTCTGTTTTACCATCTTCTTTCTCATCACCATCATCTTCATCATTCTTCTTCACTGGTACCTGGTTCTTCTTCTTATTCTTCACCTTGTTCTTCTTCTTCTTCTTTTGGTTCATCCTCACTTGGGTTTTCATCTTCTTCTTCACCTGATTCTTCTTTGTCTTCTTCTTCTTCTTCTTCTTCATCATCTGGTTATTCTTCTTCATCATCATCTGGTTCTTCTTCATCACCTGGTTCTTCTTCTTCATCATCATCTGGCTCGTCTTCACCTGGTTCTTCTTCTTCTGGCTCTTCTGCTTCTTCTTCTTCTTCACCTGGTTCTTCTTCTCCTTCTTCACCTGGTTCTTCTTCTTCTTCACCTGGTTCTTCTTCTTTTTTTACACCTGGCTCTTCTTCTTCTTCTTCACCTGGTTCTTCTTCTTCTTTTTCTTTACCTGGTTCTTCTTCTTCTTCACCTGGTTTTTCTTCTTCCCCTGGTTCTTCTTCTTCTTCTTCTTCTTCACCTGCTTAGTCTTCTTCTTCTTCTTCTTCACCTGGTTAGTCTTATTCTTATTCTTCTTCTTCACCACCATTTTTTTGTGTTCATATTTTTCCTTTTGTACCCAACTTAATGTTTTTTTTCCCTTACAGAACTAAACTGTTGTAAAAAATTTTCTTCAACAGCATAGCTAAATTTTTGGCGTAATAGCTAGTGGCGCATGGCAGCAGTGCATAATTCTGTGGACCCTGGCGGCGGAAACACAGACAGCAGGAGGTTAAATGCAGCAGCAGAAAGAGGAGAGACATGTGGCAGTAGGCAATGTAACAGGCCTTGGCACCTAGCGTTGGTACCATGGCTGTAATAATAAACACCATACAGCAGGAGGTTCCGGACAGCAGTCGTGAAGCCCACATTGTGTCCAATACACAAGTGGGACAGCACAGTTTTCAACCCGGACACCTCAGAAATATATATTTTTTTTTACAACAAAATGTAGCTATTGAAGTGGCGTAATAACTAGTGGCGCATGGCAGCAGCGCATAATTCTGTGGACCCTGGCGGTGGGAACACAGACAGCAGGAGGTGAAATACAGCAGCAGCAGGAGGAGGAGGAGGAGTGCCGTGTGGCAGCAGGCAATGTAACGGACCATGGTCCCTAGCGGTGGTACCACAGCACCCACAGAAAAAACTGGCCAAATTAGCAGGGGACTGAAGGTTGATGTTGTGAAAAAATAATTCCCAGGCACCTCATGTCCTCCTCTCGCCAACAACAGGTGCCTGGAACGTGCCTTCAATCCAGGCCTGGTTGATCTTCAAAAATGTGAGTCTGTCCGTGGACTCTGTGGACAGACGAGAGAGCTTCTCCATGACCACGCCTCCGGCCGCACTGAAGGACCTCTCGGACAGCACGCTGGAAGGGAGGCAAAACAGGACTTCCAGGGTGCACTGCGCCAGCTCACTCCAGATCTGCAACCGCTCGACCCAGTACTCCAAGGCAGAGCCGGATTAAGGCTAAATGGGGCCCTAAGCAAAGTAACTGATTTGGGCCCCCCATCATGTCGTAATAGAATCAGAAGATGCAGCTGCACAGCAACATGCCGCACACACCGGTGCAGCCTAGCTACTGGTTGCTACGGGCAACAGCCCGCTTTCCTCTGTGGGTGCACAATGCAGGGAATAGCAGTGGCAAAATGCAGAGTGAGAGATGAATGGCTGGGACATTTGCACTCAGGGGCTGGGGCACCCCTGTGAAGAGGGCGCCAGATATCACAGCAGCAGCAGTTTCCCCCTGCATCTCCAGCCTGGCAATAGCAGAAAGCTCTGGACACCGCCAAACCGGAAGCCGTTCCCTAGACAGAATTACATAACCACCCCCACCATCGAACAACCGATTTCCTCCCAAACTAGACAGCCACCATGCAGCCTCCATCCAAGTGAATATGATAGTCCAGCAGAAAAGGCAGCCGCAGCCGTGGAAAATGACAGCACCAGATGACTCACATTCACCTATTGCGATCCAAGCAATAGAGGTCCCGTCATCCGGAGCCCATCTGTCTCCTCTAGAGTGCTGCCACTCTGTTACTACTACTATTACTACTTCCTACTTCCTGTCTGATCTGAGAATCAGGAAGTTCAGAGCGAGCGGCTGCACTGTAGAAGAGACAGATGGTTTCAGATGACGGGATCTCTATCGCTTGGATCATGGATAGGTGAATGAGCGTTTGCCATCTGCTGCTATCATTCTTGCTGCAGCTGTGGTTCTCTGTGGGAAGGGAGGGAGGAGTGGGCAGCGGTAGAGCGCACAGTAGCAGGAGGGGGGCCTAGGAGGAGAGCCTGGCTCTGAAGACAATCAGCAGCGCACGGCTTCATTTGACAAGACAAGACAAATAACATTTATATCGCGCTTTTCTCCTGGCGGTCTCAAAGCGCCAGAGCTGTAGCCACTAGAACGCACCCTATAGGAAGTAGCAGTGTTAGAGAGACTTGCCTAAGGTCTCCTACTGAATAGGTGCTGGCTTACTTAACAGGCAGAGACGATATTTGAACCCTGGTCTCCTGTGTCAGAGGCAGAGCCCTTAAAGGGACTCCGAGCCGTGCCTGTGGGTATGCCTTTAAGCATACCCACAACTAATTGATTACATCCTCACACCTACCAGCATGATGTTTGTAATTATATCCCCCTGGGTTCCTTATATTTCATTGCATTGTGCTGAATCAAGCTGCCGACTTTGGAGAAAAGTCGTCCTGTGTAATACAATGTAACTATGGAAAGTTGCATATCATTTTGAAGCTCTCTTTCTCCTCTTTTCAATGATAGATAAATTGCCACCCTACGCCTTTTAGTTTTCGCTATTTTCACGATCGAAATTGCTGTGGCCGCAATTCGATTGCGAAAATATCGAAAACTAAAAGGCATAAGGTGGCAGTTTATATATCATTGGAAAAAGGAGAAAGAGAGCTTTAAAATTATATGCATGCATCTTTCCGTAGTTACTGTACTGCTCAGAGTCCCTTTAACCATTATACCATCCAGCCACCACTGACAGGATGGCGAGGGCGGGTTTATGTGCTGATGGGGCCCCTTTGACTCTGAATGGGGCCCCAAGCAACTGCTTTTGTTGCCTGGTTGCCTGGTTGGTAATCCGGCCCAGCTCCAAGGGGTCCACAGGCTCCTCGCCGGTGTCAAGCCCACTGAAGGACCCCATGTAGTCGGCCACCATCCGGGTCAGTATCTAGTTTAGTTTTGCATATGTTTTGCATCTGTCTGATTGCTGAGTGTGTATTTGAGCTATTTAAGCGGTGCATATGAGGTGGTGAGTCATTCAGATGCGGCCCATATTGGTGAGCGCTTGCTTTGTTTTCTGCTGTCTGTATTGAATGTAAGTTACACATTTTAGCGTAGCTGCTGCCAGGGTAAAGACATTTGCTTTTAACTTAGGTCAGTTTAGTGTTAGGACATCTGCTCTAGAGATTTACCTCAACGTTGGTGCAGATGTCCAGTATATCTATATTTTTGCATGCAAAACTATGATGGAAGCTAAAATTTCTCCATAGACCAGTATTGCATTGTTTGGATGCGGGCGTGCATTTTAGTCCAGGGGGGGCGGTGTGCGCCACAGCGATTAACCATTCAATTGTATAGTATTGGGTCAGGGATGCGCAGCCTTTTACCTATATTTTGTAACCGCATTATGTGTGCTGTCATGGGGAACATGGTGGTCCATCCAGCAGAGACATCAGGGTCAGCGGCCGCAACGTTGTCCTCCTCCTCCTCTGGCCCCTGAGCCTCTTCCTCCTCTCTCCACTCTTGCACCACTGCAGCAGCACTCCGCTGTTCCCCCCCAAGAGCAACTTCCAGGACCTCTAACTCCTCATCCTCCTCCAAAAACTCAAAATCCTGCGCAGAAGTGGACTGCTCAGGTGGCTGCTGTTCCAGCTGGATCAGGGCCTTCTCTTCCACATCCAGCAGATCACCCAGGGCCCTGTCCAGCAGACAAACAATGGGCACCCACTGGCAGAGGGATGCCCGTTCCTCGCTGACCAGGTTGGTAGCCTGCAGGAAGGGAGCCAACACAAAGCAGACCTGCTGCATCTGCCCCTACTGTGCGTTGGAGAGGAGCTGGAGTTTGGTGGTGTGGTGAGAGTGGCCTCAACGATGTGGCAGTTGACAGCCCTCCTCTGTTCAACCAGCCGCTTCAACATCGCCATTCAACAGCGAGTTGGCACATCCATGACAAGGCGGTGTCGTGTCAGGCCCTCAAGCTGCTGCATGACGGCCAGGTTTGCTGCGGCAGCAGCTGAGCGGCGGAAACTGCGCACAATTTTCCGAGCCGCTTCCAACAGATTTTCCATCCCCTGGAAGGTGCGCAGGAACTTCTGCATCACCAGGTTCAGGACGTGGGCCAAGCAGGGGGCGTGGGTCAAGTGTTCCCTGCTGATGGCAGCCAGCAGGTTGGCCACATTATCGGACACCACCAATCTGACTATGAGGCCTCTGGGGGTCAGCCACATCTTCTCCTGCTCCCTCAGATAGCAGAACACGTTGGCTGCCATGAGACTGTTCTTCTCATCTCCAGCAGCGCTTGGCAATAGTGGGCCTTCACGCTGCTGTTGAGGCGGGGTCGCTTGGCGGCGGGAGCTGCTGCTTCTCCCCTGACCCCGCGTAATGGCACCACATAGTGGACTACTGGTGGTGCTGCTGCTGCTGATGCGCCCGAGGATGGACCTGCTGCTTCCTCACTGGCTCATTCTGCCAGGCTGACCCAGTGGGCCGTGAACGACAGGTAACGGTCTGTCCCAAAATAGCTGCTCCATGAATCCATGGTGACATGGATCCGCTCACTCACGGCGTGATTGAGCGAGTGGCCCACGTTTGCCATAGCAAAGCGGTGCAGTGCTGGGATCGCCGTGCGGGACAAATAGTGACGGCTGGAAATTTGACACTCTGGGATCCCATACTGCAGGATCGTTCTCATGTCACTTCCCTCCTGCACAAAGGAGTATGGCAGGAGCTGGGAGCACATGGCCTGGGCAAGCAACCCGTTCAACACCCAGATGCGCCTGTTGGTGGGAGGCAGAACCTTGGTCACACTGGGAAAGGACTCGCTGAGCAGAGTCTGGTGGCGTTTGCCTGCACGGGAGGATGAGGAGGCGACTGTGGAGAGAGACAAGACAAGACAAATAACATTTATATTGCGCTTTTCTCCTTGCGGACTCAAAGCGCCAGAGCAGAGCAGCAGCCACTAGGGCGCGCTCTATTGGCAGTAGCAGTGTAAGGGAGACTTGCCAAGAGAGCAGATGAGGCCACTGATAACTGGCTCCCCGGGAGGGAGCAGTGAGTTTCGGTGCTCCTGCTGCTGATGCTGGATGAGCAGGAGGGTGGGATGCTGCTGCTTCTGAAGTCTGTGCAGTGGCTGTCTGGCTCTGACCACTGCCTGCACCACTGTCCTTCAGCTTCAGAAACTCACTGTAGTCCTCAAAATGTTTGGTCTCCAAGTGGGTCTGCAGGCACGAGGTACCCAACTTGTTCAGATCGCGACCTCTGCTCAGGTTGGCACTGCAACTGTGGCAAATGGCACAGGTCTTGTCCTCGACGCACACAGTGAAGTACCGCCAGACTGGGGATTTCAACTTCCTTTCAAGCTTGAGGGCTGGGGAGGTTTTTTTGCCTTTGGAGGGCTGAGTTTTTTTTCCCTTTGCTTGGAGGAGGTTTGGTGCCGGTGGTGGTAGCGGCTGAAGCAGCAGGCTGTGGTTCCTGCCTTCCATGCCCTGTGATGGCTGCCATTCTGCTGCCGCGCCTCTGTGCCAGAGACGCCTCCAATGATGAACTGCCTTTAACCAACTGTGCTGGTGGTGGCACGTTGGGATGGTCCCCCACCTCCTCATCATCATCATCCCCAAACATCTCCTCTGAGCCCTCAACCAACTCCTCTGCCCCAACATCCCCTACATCAGGCCCCTCCTCCTCCTCATGAAATTTTGGTTGTTGTGCGCCAACAAACAAACTCATCCACCTCATACTCCTCCTCCTCCTCCTTGCATGCCCCCATCATCTCCTCCTCAAACTGTTTCACAACATCCCTCAAAACGTTTGCGGTCCCTGGGGCGAAGAGCGAGCTCAGTGAGGACAGGCTGGTCGTTGCGGTCGACGTGACCTCAAGAGGTGGTGGAGGCCTGCTGTGGACTGGAGTGCTGGTGGTGGAGGTCTGGCTGGAAACGGTGGCTTGCTGCTCCGCCATCATTTCCATGACAGCCTGTGCCTGACTATCTGCAATGGGCCGGGGGCAACGACCCACGGAAAAGATGGGCGCAACACACTGCTGCTGCACCTCTGCTCCCTCCTCCACAATTCTGCGATCAGTGGCTGGCGGCGGACCAGTCACAGACCTGCTGGTGCTGCCAGTGGCTGCAGCAATGGCGCTGCCTTTCCTGGTGGTGCCTCACCCTCTACCTCTGCCGGTCATTGTGCAATAATATACAAACACAATAGGAAAAATGAAAAAAAATATATATATAAAGGGCAGTAAAGGATGTAAACTTTAATAAAGAGTCTGGGTTGGTGGTGACTGGTGGTGAGTGACAAAAAACAATGAAAGGTTTTATTTATTTATTTATTTTAATAGTAGTAGTACTAACAGTAGTGTAGTCTACAGTAGTCGATAACTAACTCGTGTGACAGACAGTGACAAATAAAAGTCTGTCACACACGGACGCAATCAATAGGGTCGGGCAGATAACAGTCACAGATCACAATAGATGCTGGCCTGGCCTAGTGGCCCGTGAAGTAACTATTACTCAGTAGTAGTGAAGCCTGCGGGACTTAATAAACTCACAGACTATAGCAGTACAAATTAAGTAAACTAGTACGTAGGTAACAACTAACTATAATCCAGGGACGTAACTAGAAATCACTGGGCCCCCCTGCGAATATTTGGATGGGGCCCCCCCCATAGGTGCCAAATAATCGTAATGGGGCAGCGTTTCACTGTAAATTAATTGTAAAGTGGGCAGCATTTTACCAGACAATCGTAATGTGGGCCAGAAAATCGTAATGTGGGCAGAGTTCACCAGAAAATCGTAATGTGGGCCTTTAGAAAATCATAATGTGGGCAGAGTTCACCAGAAAATCGTAATGTGGGCACCAGTCACCAGAAAATAGTAACGTGAGCAGCAGTCACCAGAAAATTGTAACGTGGGCAGCATTTACCAGACAATCGTAATGTGGGCAGCGTTCACCAGAATATCGTAATGTGGGACAGAAAATCGTAATGTGGGCAGAGTTCACCAGAAAATTGTAACATGGACAGCATTCACCAGACAATCGTAACTTGGGCAGTGTTCACCAGAAAATCGTAATGTGGGCCAGAAAATCGTAATGTGGGCAGCGTTCACCAGAAAATCGTAACGTGGACAGCATTCACCAGACAATCGTAACGTGGGCAGTGTTCACCAGAAAATCGTAATGTGGGCCAGAAAATCGCAATGTGGGCAGCAGTCACCAGAAAATCGCCATGTGGGCAGCAGTCACCAGAAAATTGCAATGTGGGCATCAGTCACCAGAAAATCCTAATGTGGGCAGCAGTCACCAGAATATCGTAATGTGGGCAGCAGTCACCAGAAAATCCTAATGTGGGCAGCAGTCAGTCACCAGAATGTCGTAATGTGGGCAGCAGACACCAGAAAATCCTAATGTGGGCAGCAGTCACCAGAAAATCGCAATGTGGGCAGCAGTCACCAGAAAATCGCAATGTGGGCAGCAGTCACCAGAAAATCGCAATGTGGGCAGCAGTCACCAGAAAATCGCAATGTGGGCAGCAGTCACCAGAAAATCCTAATGTGGGCAGCATACACCAGAAAATCGTAATGTGGGCAGCAGACACCAGAAAATCGCAATGTGGGCAGCAGACACCTGAAAATCGCAATGTGGGCAGCAGACACCTGAAAATCGCAATGTGGGCAGCAGACACCTGAAAATCGTAATGTGGGCAGCAGACACCTGAAAATCGTAATGAGGGCAGCAGACACCTGAAAATCGTAATGAGGGCAGCAGACACCTGAAAATCGTAATGTGGGCAGCAGACACCTGAAAATCGTAATGTGGGCAGCAGACACCAGAAAATCGTAATGAGGGCAGCAGATACCAGAAAATCGTAATGAGGGCAGCAGACACCAGAAAATCGTAATGTGGGCAGAGTTCACCAGAAAATTGTAACATGGACAGCATTCACCAGACAATCGTAACTTGGGCAGTGTTCACCAGAAAATCGTAATGTGGGCCAGAAAATCGTAATGTGGGCAGCGTTCACCAGAAAATCGTAACGTGGACAGCATTCACCAGACAATCGTAACGTGGGCAGTGTTCACCAGAAAATCGTAATGTGGGCCAGAAAATCGCAATGTGGGCAGCAGTCACCAGAAAATCGCCATGTGGGCAGCAGTCACCAGAAAATTGCAATGTGGGCATCAGTCACCAGAAAATCCTAATGTGGGCAGCAGTCACCAGAATATCGTAATGTGGGCAGCAGTCACCAGAAAATCCTAATGTGGGCAGCAGTCAGTCACCAGAATGTCGTAATGTGGGCAGCAGACACCAGAAAATCCTAATGTGGGCAGCAGTCACCAGAAAATCGCAATGTGGGCAGCAGTCACCAGAAAATCGCAATGTGGGCAGCAGTCACCAGAAAATCGCAATGTGGGCAGCAGTCACCAGAAAATCGCAATGTGGGCAGCAGTCACCAGAAAATCCTAATGTGGGCAGCATACACCAGAAAATCGTAATGTGGGCAGCAGACACCAGAAAATCGCAATGTGGGCAGCAGACACCTGAAAATCGCAATGTGGGCAGCAGACACCTGAAAATCGCAATGTGGGCAGCAGACACCTGAAAATCGTAATGTGGGCAGCAGACACCTGAAAATCGTAATGAGGGCAGCAGACACCTGAAAATCGTAATGAGGGCAGCAGACACCTGAAAATCGTAATGTGGGCAGCAGACACCTGAAAATCGTAATGTGGGCAGCAGACACCAGAAAATCGTAATGAGGGCAGCAGATACCAGAAAATCGTAATGAGGGCAGCAGACACCAGAAAATCGTAATGTGGGCAGCAGACACCAGAAAATCGCAATGTGGGCAGCAGACACCTGAAAATCGCAATGTGGGCAGCAGACACCTGAAAATCGCAATGTGGGCAGCAGACACCTGAAAATCGTAATGTGGGCAGCAGACACCTGAAAATCGTAATGTGGGCAGCAGACACCTGAAAATCGTAATGAGGGCAGCAGACACCTGAAAATCGTAATGAGGGCAGCAGACACCTGAAAATCGTAATGTGGGCAGCAGACACCTGAAAATCGTAATGTGGGCAGCAGACACCAGAAAATCGTAATGTGGGCAGCAGACACCAGAAAATCGTAATGAGGGCAGCAGACACCAGAAAATCGTAATGTGGGCAGCAGACACCTGAAAATCACAATGTGGGCAGCAGACACCTGAAAATCGTAATGAGGGCAGCAGACACCTGAAAATCGTAATGAGGGCAGCAGACACCTGAAAATCGTAATGTGGGCAGCAGACACCTGAAAATCGTAATGTGGGCAGCAGACACCAGAAAATCGTAATGAGGGCAGCAGACACCAGAAAATCGTAATGAGGGCAGCAGACACCAGAAAATCGTAATGTGGGCAGCAGACACCAGAAAATCGCAATGTGGGCAGCAGACACCTGAAAATCGCAATGTGGGCAGCAGACACCTGAAAATCGTAATGTGGGCAGCAGACACCTGAAAATCGTAATGAGGGCAGCAGACACCTGAAAATCGTAATGAGGGCAGCAGACACCTGAAAATCGTAATGTGGGCAGCAGACACCTGAAAATCGTAATGTGGGCAGCAGACACCAGAAAATCGTAATGAGGGCAGCAGACACCAGAAAATCGTAATGAGGGCAGCAGACACCAGAAAATCGTAATGTGGGCAGCAGACACCTGAAAATCACAATGTGGGCAGCAGACACCTGAAAATCGTAATGAGGGCAGCAGACACCTGAAAATCGTAATGAGGGCAGCAGACACCTGAAAATCGTAATGTGGGCAGCAGACACCTGAAAATCGTAATGTGGGCAGCAGACACCTGAAAATCGTAATGAGGGCAGCAGACACCTGAAAATCGTAATGAGGGCAGCAGACACCTGAAAATCGTAATGTGGGCAGCAGACACCAGAAAATCGTAATGAGGGCAGCAGACACCAGAAAATCGTAATGTGGGCAGCAGACACCAGAAAATCGTAATATGCCCCCCCCCCTGGGGCCCGCTCGGAGTTTTGTGGGTGCTGGAGGGGTGGCAGCATGAGGGGAAAGCCTTGCCCACAGTCGGCGGGGAGAGGGGTAGTTCCCCCCTCTCCCTCACCTCGGGGCTCTCCCCTCTGTGCTCCCCTCCAGCTCGTAAGTGTCTGTGGGGCTGTGGTGGGCAGCGAGCGGCGGGCAGATACATACCTGCTTCCGTGCGTTCCATTGGAGACTTCTCCCTCTAGCGGCTGACGTCACTGGAAGTGACGTCAGCCGCTAGAGGGAGAAGTCTCCGATGGAACGCACGGAAGCAGGTATGTATCTGCCCGCCGCTCGCTGCCCACCACAGCCCCACAGACACTTACGAGCTGGAGGGGAGCACAGAGGGGAGAGCCCCGAGGTGAGGGAGAGGGGGGAACTACCCCTCTCCCCGCCGACTGTGGGCAAGGCTTTCCCCTCATGCTGCCACCCCTCCAGCACCCACAAAACGGCCCCAAGCGGGCCCCAGGGGGGGGCCGGGCCCCCCCGCGGGCGCAGGGGCTGCAGGGCCTATTCCTACGCCCCTGCTATAATCCCTAGTAGTAGTGTAGTAGTCGATAACTAACTCGTGTGACAGTCAGACAGTGACAATAAAAGTCTGTCACACACGGACGCAATCAATAGGGTCGGGCAGATGACAGTCACAGATCACAATAGATGCTGGCCTGGCCTAGTGGCCCGTGAAGTAACTATTACACAGTAGTAGTGAAGCCTGCGGCACTTAATAAACTCACAGACTATAGCAGTACAAATTAAGTAAACTAGTACGTAGGTAACAACTAACTATAATCCCTAGTAGTAGTGTAGTAATCGATAAGTAACTCGTGTGACAGTCAGACAGTGACAATAAAAGTCTGCCACACATAGATGCAATCAATAGGGTCGGGCAGATGACAGTCACAGATCACAACAGATGCTGCCTGGCCTAGTGGCCACTGACCTGGGAAGTAACTATTACACAGTAGTAGTAAAGCCTGCGGCACTAAATAAACTCACAGACTATAGCAGTACAAAAATAAGTAAACTAGTACGCAGGTAACAACTAACTATAATCCCTAGTAGTAGTGTTGTAGTCGATAACTAACTCGTGTGACAGTCAGACAGTGACAATAAAAGTCTGTCACACACGGACGCAATCAATAGGATCGGGCAGATGACAGTCACAGATCCCAACAGATGCTGGCCTGGCCTAGTGGCCTGCGAAGTAACTATTACACAGTAGTAGTAAAGCCTGCGGCACTAAATAAACTCACAGACTATAGCAGTACAAAAATAAGTAAACTAGTACGCAGGTAACAACTAACTATAATCCCTAGTAGTAGTGTTGTAGTCGATAGTTGTAGTCGATAGTGAAGCCTGCGGCACTAAATAAACTCACAGACTATAGCAGTACAAATTAAGTAAACTAGTACGTAGGTAACTACTACTACTAACTATAATCCCTAGCAGTATTGTATACAGTAGTCGATAACTAACTCGTGTGACAGACAGTGAGTGACAATAAAAGTCTGTCACACACGGATGCAACAATAGGGTCGGGCAGATGACAGTCAGTCACAGAGCACAACAGATGCTGGCCTGTAAAGTAACTAACACAGTACTGAAGCTAATAAACTCACAGACTAACAGTACAAATTAAGTAAACTAGTACTAGTACACAACTAATTATAATTCCTAACCTACCTAAGCTAGTAGGCTAAGGCTACCTAGGCTAGAAGGGCCTAGCCTGCACACAGACCTAACACTAGCCAAGCACAGTATACAGTACACTAAACTAGCTGACTGAACTATAACAATCAAATCACTAACTAACTATAAAACAATATAATCAATGTGTGTAGAATGTGTGTAGGAGGTAAAACACGTTTAACCGTTGAAAAGCACTTGCTAAGACACGCAGCAGCACTGGAGATGCTCTCAGGTCCTGAGGAAGCACTAATCTGTATAGTGCGAAACAGCTGTTGACCAGTCTTGCATGCTTATCCCTCTCTCCCTTGGCATTATTGTGTTGCTGATGCATAATTTTTAAACTTTTTCAATAAATAGCTTTTTTAACTGGTCGTGCCCAGCCGCTTGTGTCTAAACAGTAACTAAATAAGACACGCAGCAGCACTGGAGATGCTCTCAGTAACGCAGAGTCGCACAGCAAGGACGGGCTCCCTAAGATGGCCGCCGCCTTATATAGAGGAGGGGAGGGCCAGGCTTCCCCACTCTGATTGGTTGCTAGGGCCTCGGCTGGGGGCCTTTTGATTGGCCCAATGACGTCATCCCCTGGATACCGAAGCCGAATTCGTGATCACGCTTTAACACCCGTGATCACGGGCGAATTCGAGAGTGACTATTCAGGTACATTCGACTTCGAATTCGGGAGCAGTATCGCTGTTCGAATTCGAGTTTGGCAATCATGAAAATCTACCCGTGATCGGGTAAATTCCAATTTGCGATCTCTGGCGAGCAACCCTGATGAGTACCCTATTAATTTATATAGATCTAAACACCTGCCACTTACACACTAACCATAAGGGGCCCCTGGTGTCTCTCTGTGTTTTTTCCTGTATCCATACAAAGTCTTTGGACCTCTCTGGACTACATACCCTCCCCAAACTACATGGTGTACATCAGATGAATATCACCTTACCCAACTAGCTGTGGTTGGATTGGGCAACAATCCTTTGTCTGTCCTAGCCTATCCTTCGTTTAGAAAATGGAAATAGCAATCTGTTACACTAGACTTTCTCAGTCTAAAACAATTATATTACCCACAGTGGTGGGCCATATTTTATTCCACTCCAATTCTCTCCATAAGGACAGATACTTGATCAAGCTGAGCTTCTCTTTCTTATGGTGACTTGATTCATACAAATTACATCAACCTCCCTCATTCGTATTGTAGATTGCATAGGGATCTGTTTGCATAAATGTTACAAGCTACGTCTGTCAGTAGCCCATAAAACTGCCCCCTACCTGGTGAATAAACAGTTCACCACACCAACCATTTCCCCTTCCAGTCATGCTCTCTCATTCTGGCACCTTAAACCCTTCTCTGATCAAACTCCCCTACTATTCAGCATTATCTTTTGTCACTATAGTACCCAGCAGCTGCAACGCTGTCTGATGGAGAGATTTCCACCGCTCCTGGTCTTGCCAGGAGGTAATGGAAGTTCTCACAGTTGGGAACACAGGGCAGCAATAAAGATCCAAAAGATGTAACTCCTATGTAACGCTATAACTCATTATTCAAAGCTAAAATAAATGTACCCTTGGAAGTGGAACATTGCTTTAAGCTAAGCTGATACCTGCAAAAACATTTAAGTCATTAAACCTTCCTTTTTTTAGTAGATTGATGTAATGAGGCTTACTATATCTGTCACACAGGTGGGCTTATCTAGCACATGCTGTAAGCTTTCATCTCACTATGGGTCCAGGAATCTTTTGCATTGCGCTGTGGGAGCTAATGTGCAGCTGAACTCCCATCCATAATCAAACATGTTATTTACTAGATGAAATGTCAAGTTTCACATGTATGCTAGGTGTTGTTGCCTTAAAGAGGAACTGTAGTGAAAATAATGTAATGAACAAAACTGCAATTTTTTTTACAATATTCATTTATAAATTATTCAGTCAGTGTTTGTACATTGGAAAATCACCCTCTCCCTAATTTACATTGTGAAATTTATCACAGATGGAGACATCTTTAGTTCTCTCTTAGATTATTTCTGAAGAATGTTTGTTTACTAAGAGTTCCAAAGCCAGGACAAATAATACCTGGTCTCCCAGAATGCTCTGGGAGGAGAATTTCACAAAAACAGCCTAGGCTAAGCATTTCTGGGAGGGCAGGGTTATATCCCAATATACAGCAATACTGTAGAGTCCTAGTTATCCGGGACTAAACTAATCAGAAGTCTTAACCGACCAGCACTAATCGCCAGCAGTAGTGAAGGCCAACTTCTTAGGTCATACGTGGGCTCTGCTGTGCTTAAAGACTGGGGTCACCTGCTCCCCTAAGGTTATTTTTCAGTTACTGTATTTTAACATGTAACAGAGTGTTCATAGTATGAATATACTGTAGAGTGGTATATAGTACAGTATTAGAAATGCTTATTTTCCAGCAATCAAAAAGCACACTTATCCAGCATCAGTCGATTCCCATCAGTGATGGATACCCGAGACTCTACTGTATATAGATAAAGGATTTTTTCTGATGCTGAATTCAGGATAATTCATGTGAAAGTGGGTATCCCGAATAATTTACTGCATTCTACTATATGTCACTACAGTGCCTCTTTAAAGGAATTTGCTGTTAAAGTGGGATAAAACTCTGACATAACATTCAATAAAAATGTTTTTTCCTACTTTTTATCACCCATACAGTTACCATATTTGCCTTTGTGCATAAGTAATATTGTCTGTTGACAAATTACAAATTACCAATGTACAGTTTATCTGCTCTGAAAGCTGCCATTGCATGTTATTGCATAGATGCTGCATTTATATAATATATTCTATCTGGCAATCACTTCTCAGCTCTTTCTGCTTCTCAGGTCAGTAAAGTTCAGTTTCAGCACTTTGCTAATGATTACTTAATGTATCTGACAAAGATATGTAAACAAAAGATCATGTTATCACCTTTGTGGATGCTGCCAGAATCTGCCCACTGAAGCAAGGGGCTTTCCACTGAAGAACAGATTGCAATGTTTAACTGTTTGCTACATTTTTTGTGGTAGTAGATTTTTTATGCTGTAAAAAAATGTTTTCGAGCAAAGAGGAAATGCTGTACCACTGTAAGGACAGTTCATATTACAGTTATGCAGGACTGATGTTGGACGGTTTGGAGTGCTCTTCTTAATTTTCTTTTTAATAGTTAATTTTGGTAAAACAGTGTTTAATATTCTGTTAAGCTTTGTTACTGTACTATAATCATTTTACATGCAGTAAAACTATGCTAGAATTGATACTAAATTCAAGTGTTGTTAAAGTAATAATAGTGGATGGAATTGAATATCCCTGCAGGTCTTTCATGTGTCTGTCTGCTGGCCATATCAATCTCTATCTGCTCACTAGCTCTCTGTATGTAATTTATCAGTTATGGTTCTATTACTCCATCTGCCAGTACTCTTGTCATGTCAGTCACACTATTTCACCTATCATCTTCTACTCTTCTCTTATTTTGCTTCCAGTGATGCTGTCAGTGTGCTTTATGTTCTCCTCGCAGCACTCTTACTTTTCACTCAGCATGTTCCTGTCAATAGTCTAGTCTCTTCATAAAGGTTTCTGTGACCCGATCCTCTGTTTCCTTTTGGCCTTGTGGTAATTATTTATCTTGTCCCATCATGTTTTGTATTAGTGTTACAGCCCTCACACACCATGTTTCCACACTGCTCCAGTGTCATTGCCCTGTGTTTTCTGAAGAAATACATCATTTGTCAACTTTCTTTGCTTTTCCTTGCAGCTAAGACAGAGTCTCATAAAAACTGAGATTCCAGAGAAGAGATGATCATTTTATTCAACAAAATGTCTCCCCAGAGAGAATTCATGGAATAGATTGTGATTTTAATTTGGCTTCCTGTTTACGCTAAAGCAACAAGATGAGGAGACATGATTACATTGCATATTTTTCACTCAGTGGAAAGGCATACTTAAAATGGACCTCTGCTGTAAATTCCAAAGTGAAAACTGAATGAAGCAACAGCCTGATTACTTCATTAAAGCTAATGAGAACCTGTGTAAAAAAAAAAAAAAAAGTCAAATACTCACCTAAGGAAAGGGAAGGCTCGGTCCTAATGAGCCTTCCCTCTCCCTTCCCGGTGCCCGGTCCCGCGCAGGATCCCCGTAGCAGCATTTGACCGTTTCGGTCAAATACTGCCACTTCCGCTGCAGAAGGGACGTTTCAGAAGTCTTCGGGAGCACTCGGGCTCCCGAAGACGGCCACTGCATACTGCGCATACTTGCCCTCTATGACGCGCTTGCACGTGTCTATGACGCACTCGCGCGTGCACAGTATGGAGCCGCCGGCCTTCGGGAGCCTTTGGGAGCTCCCGAAGACTTCCGAAATCCCCGCAGCTGCGTATTTGCATGGAGGATCCACCAGGCACTGGTAGAGGAGAGGGGAGGCTCATTAGGACTCAGAGCCTTCCCTCTCCTCAGGTGAGTATCTGACTTTTTGTTTGTATGGGGCTACACTAGCTTTAAGTAGCATGGAAGCATTGTGGCAGCTCTGGAATGCCACATACTGTGACTGGCACTGCACTCGTTCTCTCTTTAGCTCCCCTCTATGTGACAGGCTGGCTCAGTGGCACAGGTAGAAGCAGAGTACCCCAGGCCACACTATGAGGTCACTCCCACCCACAGTTGACAAAATCCCTTAGTAGTCTTTGCAAAAGCAAAAAAACTACCATGGCAGTTTTCTAGTAACGGTGCATGGCTAACCAACCTGAATTTTATGGCACCAGGGGTCAGTTTTCTATAATTTTTTTGTGCTACTCTATTACAATTTTTGTTGCCTGTGCTGATACTGTTTTTTTAGCTTTAACTTCTTAAAGGGTCACTAACATGTAGGCTAGCATACCCGTGGCTGAAAGCTTTATAAGCACTTCAATTGACCTGAAAAAGCGACCCAGTGAAACGCGTTGTCTGAACCGCACTGCCGCAAGTGTGCTGGTCGGCCCAGCTGACACTTCTCTCTTAGTTCCTTTGCCCGTTATAGGTAGCTACAGGTGCCTCTTAATACTGAGGGTAGCTCTGGCTACCTAATACTAAGTAGATAGAGGTGCCCTCAAGTATTAGGTAGCTAGAGGTGCCCCCCGACTGAAAAGAGATCTGGTCAGTGGAATACAGAGACCCATGACCTCAAGACTCTGCATAGGCAAGGCAGGAGGGATGCACTTGAGGAGAGGAGTGAGCCAGCGCCTGTAGGCACGTGCCTACAGAGTGCCTTATGGTATATCCGGTCCTGCTCTGAACCCTTCCCAGCCGCTACCTCTTTGTCTTTCAGCTGCTTCTTTGCCTTTGTTAATGTTATAACTCTAAAATTCCACTCAGTTTAAAATGATTGTTGATAAAGAAAATTAAATATGCACAAGTAGATATTTACTGTCAATCTGCAAAATAAAGAAAAAGAGAGCTGACATGGATCAACTGATTCCTCTTTCTAAAAAATAGACTATTACATTCCTTCAAATGGAGTACAGTCATGCAATGACTTAGGAGGCTTTGGCATTATGGCATATATTCACTAAAATGTGTTGATAAGAACAGTGTGCATAATGTCCTACACACAATGAATAGAGCAGAATACAATATATTACTTGTAATGCATTAAGTTCTACTTATCATTCATAATACTTTATGCACTTTATTTTGATTACTGCAGTCTAGTGAATATACCCCTATGTGACTCTTCCCATGCAGCTCTTAAGCAATGATGATAGCATTTGTCTGGCAGACACATATTCTGAGTAGTAACAACCACTCCATAGGTGGTGCACTGAAATTTAGAGTAATGCATTGTGCACACACTAGATGCAACACAGGCCAAGATGGTGGATAATTATGTAAAAGAAAAGAAAAACACAATCAAGAGCCCCCAATCAGTGCTGCTCGGATACCACTTTTCACTATCTGGAACCAATTCGGATCCAGATACCCTTCTATCCGATCCTGGTCGGATATCCAGATCAAAAATTTTCCAATCCGAATCCGGGTCGGATATCCAACCCCAGTATCCGACGGTTACGGATATCCGGATGGAAAACCGGAAGTGGCCTTTAAATTGCTTTAAAAACCTTTTTTTTAGGGTATATTAAGCATGTAGCATCATTATTTTGTAAAGGCAAACACTAATTAATGATGTGGGGACTTAAAATCCCCCCCCCCAAAAAAAAATGGCTGTCAATTAACATCAGGACTAGGTTCCAGGAAGTGGTCGTTCTGCCACAGTTGGGGCCTCCCCACAACTCGGACAGCACAGACACCTCCAAAAAAATTACACAGCAATTGTGTTTAGATAGTTCACCATGGCACTTGTAGGTACCACGGCTCAGTAAAAAATTAGGAGAGGTTCCAGGAAGTGGTCGTACTGCCGCAGTTGGGGCCTCCCCACAACTCGGACAGCACAGACACCTCCAAAAAAATTACACAGGAATTGTGTTTACATAGTTGACCATGGTACTTAGTGTGTTGGTACCACGGCTGAGAAAAAAATTAGAACCTGACTTAATAAAGATGGAGTCAGGAGGTTGTGGTGGTAAAGGGAGGTGAAGCAGGCATAGTGATTCCCACTCAGCCACTTCATTTCCCTCTCTTGCCAACAACAGGGGCCAGGAATCACCAACCGCCCAAGCCTGGTTCATTTTTAAAAAAGTCAGTCTGTCCACAGACTGGCTGGACAGACAAGAGCGCTTCTCAGTGTCCATGCCACCAGCTGCTCTGAAGCACCTTTCTGAAATCACGCTGGAAGGTGGGCAGGACAGCACTTTCAGGGCGTATTGCGCCAGCTCGCTCCAGATATTCAGGTGCTTGACCCAGTACTCCAAGGGGTCCACAGGGGTGTCGGTGTCAAGCCCGCTGTAGGACTTCATATAGTCGGCCACCATCCGGGTCAGGTGCTGGTTCTGGCTTTGAGAGCCGGATGCTGCTGCAGGCACCGAGTCCTCTGTAGGCAGCGGTACTGGCGTGGCATAGAGCACCTTTGTCAGAGACAGCAGGTTTGTTGGGCGCCTGCTGCTGCTGGATGCAGGCACCTGCTGCTGTGCTGGCTGGACTGTGACAGCAGGGCGGGTGGGAGTCTGGGGGAAGGCTTCCTCCAAGCGCTGAACCAGAATCCGCTGCAAGTCCCTGATTCGGCGCACAGGGTCTCCTCCTACAGGCAAGAACTGAGCCAGCGTCCCCTTCAGCCATGGGTCCAGCATCAGGGTGATCCAGATGTCCTCTTGAGCACGCATCTACTTCACCCTTGGGTCTTTGCGCAGGCACTGCAGCATGTGCACTGCCATGGGGAAGAGGGCTGCCATCTCTGCTGACCCATCATCTTCTGGCCTGCTGACAGTGCTGTCCTCCTCCTCTGATTCCAGAGCCTCATCTTGCTCTCTCCACCCCCGCGCTACTGCAGCTGCACTCCATTGTGCCCCCTCCTCTTCAAGGTCAGGGACTTCACACTCCTCCAAATCCTCCAAGTCCTCCAACTCCTCCTCCTGCTGCACAGAGGTGGACTGCGAAGGTTTCTGCTGCTGCTCCTGCTGGATCAAGGCTTCCTCTCCCACTTCCAGCAGAGCATCAAGGGCCTTTTCCAGCATGCACACCATTTTTCACCCACTCACACAGCGACGCATGGTCCCGGCTGACCATGTTGGTGGCCTCCAGGAAGAGTGTCGGCACCAAGCACACCAGCTGCATTTTTCCCCAATCAGCACTGAGGATGATGTCCGGGAGGTGGGTGGTGCCGGTCCCGGACAAGTTGGCCTCCAAGGTGGCTTTTGCCAGGTAGCGGTTGACAGCCTGCCTCTGTTCAACCAGATGTTCCAACATTGCCAGGGTGGAATTCCAACGTGTTGGAACGTCTATAATGAGACGGTGCTGTGGGAGGCTCAGCTCCAGCTGCACGGCTTCCAGGGACAATGTGGCCCCACCCGAGCAGGCAAAATGACCCACCATTTTCCTTGCCGCTCCCAAAAGAGTGTCCGTCCCCCGGTAGGTGCGCAGGAATTTCTGCACCACCAGGTTCAGGACGTGGGCCAGACAGGGGATGTGGGTGAGGTTTCCCCGCTGGATGGCGGAAACCAGGTTTGCCCCATTGTCGGACACCCCCTCTCCGACTCTGAGGCCTCTGGGGGTCAGCCAACTTCTCTCCTGCTCTTGGAGCTTGTCCAGGGCGTGGTCTGCCATAAGCTTGCTCTTCCCCAGGGTGACCATCTGCAGCAGCGCTTGGCAGTGGTGGGCCTTTACGCTGCTTTTGAGGGGGGTGTTTGGCAGCGGATGGAACCGGATCAGAGCTGGAAACTGCTGCACTTCCCCTGAACCTGCTGCGGGGTGGCACCACCCTCTGGGGTGATGATGCTGCTTTCCCCTCCTCACCCCCTTCCACCAAACTGACCCAGTGCACGGTGAAAGAGAGGTACCAGCCTGTCCCAAACTGGCTTGACCATGAGTCCATGGTCACATGGACGCACGTACCCACCGCATGATCAAGCCCACGCTCCACGTTGGCCTTCACAAAGCGGTGCAGCGCTGGGATGGCTGTGCGTGCGAAGTAGTGCCGGCTGGGGATTGGCCAATCCGGCGCTGCGCACTGCAGGGGCACACGCAGCTGGCTCCCCTCCTGCACAAACTAGTATGGAAGGAGCTGGGAGGACATGGCCCGTGTAAGCAAGCCGTTCAGCTGGCGTTTGCGACGGCTGCCGGGAAGCTGAGCCCTGACCACGAACGAGTCACTCAGCAGGGTCTGGTGGTGGTGGCGTTTTAGGCTGAGGAGGGAGCAAAGGAGACCACTGAGGAGGACTGGCTGCCTGAACAGGCCTCAGTGTCAGCAGGGGTAGCAAAGGGGGTTATGGTGCTCTGACCTCTGCAAGGGCCAGCGCCAGCTTCCTTCAGCCTCTTGAACTCCAAATACTCCTTTTGGTGTTTATTGGCCAAATGGTTGATGAAGCTGGAGGTGCCATAAGTGGAGGGGTTAGACCCTCTGCTCAGCTTCACATGGCATAATTTGCAAGTTACAATCTTGCTATCAAGTGAGGGTAGATGGAAAAACTGCTATATTGGGGATTGCAGTTTGCCCTTACGTCGCTCAGAATGGGATGCTGATACTGATTTTCTCCCAGTGGTGGTTGGGGCCTGAGGTTGAGTGGTGCGGCTGGTGGTAGTAGTGCCACTGGCAGATAGAGCAGCAGGCTGAGGGCCACGCATTCCATGCCCACTGCTGCTTCTGCCAATCCCTGCAATGCTGGTCCTGCACGCCAGAAACACTGAATCCTCCTCCTCAGAGTCAGAGCTGAGATCCCCCTCCGGTTGCTGGTAGTCCGGGTCCTTCACCTCATCATCAACATTAAACTCCCCCTCCTCAAACAACTGCTGGGATGTTGAGCCCGCCTCAAACTCCTCTTGTGCTGACACATCATGGACAGGCTCCCCCCCAACAATTACTGTCAGCATCTCAGACTCTTCCGCAAAGCCAACTTTGCTCACAATGTTTTCTCTAGGGCTGGTGGTGGCCTCACTGGCCTGCTCGTCGTCATCCACCATCAGCTGCATCACAGGCGTGGCATCTTTCTCCTCCAATTTGCGCCGCTGCTGACCCTGCTTGAAAATGGACGTAACACGCTGCTGCGTCTCTGCAGCGTGACTCCCCCTAGCAGCTGGATGGCCAGTGGGTAGTGGTGGAATGGAGACTGATGCGGCAGAACTGCTGCCGGAAGCCGCAATGTTGCTCCCTCTCCTCTTGGCCTTGCTGCCCCTCCCCCGGCTGCCAGTGCCAGACATAGTACAAGATATGTGATGTCACAGATGATGTGTGGGGTACTTGTACTTTATTATTGGCGGCGGGCTTGGACTGTGAATCAGCATGGAGTTACAGACAGGAGCAGAGTACAACAAGACACACTGACACTGCTCAGTCAGCAGCACAGCAGCTGCAGCACTGCAATAATCTGTAGTAGCAGGCTATCAGCTAACACAGTAGTAGTACTACTCTCAATTAGTGTTGGGCGAACATCTAGATGTTCGGGTTCGGGCCGAACAGGCCGAACATGGCCGCGATGTTCGGGTGTTCGACCCGAACTCCGAACATAATGGAAGTCAATGGGGACCCGAACTTTTGTGGTTTGTAAAGCCTCCTTACATGCTACATACCCCAAATTTACAGGGTATGTGCACCTTGGGAGTGGGTACAAGAGGAAAAAAAAATTTAGCAAAAAGAGCTTATAGTTTTTGAGAAAATCGATTTTAAAGTTTCAAAGGGAAAACTGTCTTTTAAATGCGGGAAATGTCTGTTTTCTTTGCACAGGTAACATGCTTTTTGTCGGCATGCAGTCATAAATGTAATACATATAAGAGGTTCCAGGAAAAGGGACCGGTAATGCTAACCCAGCAGCAGCACACGTGATGGAACAGGAGGAGGGTGGCGCAGGAGGAGAAGGCCACGCTTTGAGACACAACAACCCAGGCCTTGCATGAGGACAAGAAGCGTGCGGATAGCATGCTTTGTACCACCATGCAGTCATAAATGTAATAAAGATAAGTGGTTCAATAAACAGGGACCACGCGGCAACGCTAACCCAGCAGCAGCACACGTGATGGAACAGGAGGAGGCGCAGGAGGAGAAGGCCACGCTTTGTGAGACACAACAACCCAGGCCTTGCATGAGGACAAAAAGCGTGCGGATAGCATGCTTTGTACCGCCATGTAGTCATAAATGTAATAAAGATAAGAGGTTCAATAAACAGGGACCACGCGGCAACGCTAACCCAGCAGCAGCAGCAGCAGCAGCACACGTGATGGAACAGGAGGAGGCGCAGGAGGAGAAGGCCACGCTTTGTGAGACACAACAACCCAGGCCTTGCATGAGGACAAAAAGCGTGCGGATAGCATGCTTTGTACCGCCATGTAGTCATAAATGTAATAAAGATAAGAGGTTCCATAAACAGGGACCGGCAACGGTAACCCAGCAGCAGCAGCAGCAGCACACGTGATGGAACAGGAGGAGGCGCAGGAGGAGAAGGCCACGCTTTGTGAGACACAACAACCCAGGCCTTGCATGAGGACAAAAAGCGTGCGGATAGCATGCTTTGTACCGCCATGTAGTCATAAATGTAATAAAGATAAGAGGTTCCATAAACAGGGACCGGCAACGGTAACCCAGCAGCAGCAGCAGCAGCAGCACACGTGATGGAACAGGAGGAGGCGCAGGAGGAGAAGGCCACGCTTTGTGAGACACAACAACCCAGGCCTTGCATGAGGACAAAAAGCGTGCGGATAGCATGCTTTGTACCGCCATGTAGTCATAAATGTAATAAAGATAAGAGGTTCCATAAACAGGGACCGGCAACGGTAACCCAGCAGCAGCAGCAGCACACGTGATGGAACAGGAGGAGGCGCAGGAGGAGAAGGCCACGCTTTGTGAGACACAACAACCCAGGCCTTGCATGAGGACAAAAAGCGTGCGGATATAGCAGCAATGCTTTTTGCCGCCATGCAGTCATAAATGTAATACAGATGAGAGGTTCAATAAACAGGGACCGGAAACGCTAAACCATCCCAGATGTTCATCGGTCATGTTACTTGGTTGGGGTCCAGGAGTGTTGCGTAGTCGTTTCCAATCCAGGATTGATTCATTTTAATTTGAGTCAGACGGTCTGCATTTTCTGTGGAGAGGCGGATACGCCGATCTGTGATGATGCCTCCGGCAGCACTGAAACAGCGTTCCGACATAACGCTGGCTGCCGGGCAAGCCAGCACCTCTATTGCGTACATTGCCAGTTCGTGCCAGGTGTCTAGCTTCATGCCCGGTTTCAGGTCCAGCGGTGCCAGCCACAAATCCGTCTGTTCCTTTATTCCCCTCCAAATTTCCTCCCCTGTGTGCTGCTTATCCCCAAGGCAGATCAGCTTCAGCAACGCTTGCTGACACATGCCAACAGCTGTGCTGCACTGCTTCCACGATCCTACTGCTGCTGGTGCTGGGTTAGCATTTCCGGATGAGGTGCAGCTTTGAGATGCGTTGGAGGAGAAGGAGTCAGAGAGGTAGGTGCTGCTGTTGTTATCCAGCTGTTTGCGGCAACACCCGCGCCGTAGCAGGTGAGGAATCGCTGCCAGGCTCCACAAGGTTCACCCAGTGCGCGGTAAGGGAGATGTATCGACCCTGGCCGAACGCACTCGTCCAGGTGTCAGTGGTGAGGTGAACCTTGCAGGCAACGGCATTCTTCAAGCTTCGGGTTATTTAGCTGACCACGTGCTCATGCAACTCAGGCACTGCAGAGCGCGCAAAGTGGTAGCGGCTGGGAACCACGTAACGTGGGATGGCCACTGACATCATGCCCTTGAAGCTGTTTGTCTCCACCACTCGATATGGCAGCATTTCGCAGGCCAGAAGCTTGGCTATGCTGGCTGGCTGTTACTGCCACGGCCCGGGGGTCATTTGCTGGCAATTTCCTCTTGTGCTCAAACATCTCAGAGACAGACAACTCAACCGTAGCGCTGCACACCGAAGGGCTGTTGGTTGTTGTGTTTGATGAACACTGGGAGACCTCAAGAGCACTAGTCCGGAAAGTGACAGTGTCAGCATCGTCTGATGTTTGTGAATGTTGTGAACCACGCAATGGCTGGGCTACTGCTGCTGCTGAGGCGGGTCTGGTGGTGAGTCTGGTGAACCCAAGGGAGGCAGTGTTGCTGGTGGTACCCTGTCCTGCCGCGTTTGCCCACAGAGTGGGATGTTTGGATAGAATGTGGCGGCTCATGCTGGTGGTGGAGAGGTTGTTAATACTTTTCCCCCTGCTCAGGCGGGTCTTGCACACCTTGCAAATCGCCATGGTAACATCCTCAGTGCAGTCTTCAAAGAAAGCCCAGACTTTAACTGGCTGAGGACTCGGACCTCGTGCGTGATATGCTGGTGCTGCTTAACCCACTGCTGGACGCTTGAGAGGTCATCCAAGTAATTATCTGGTCCTGTTCTTTTGGATCTGTGAGGGTTGTTGTCCTGGACAACATGGGCAGTATTGAGTGGGTTTTCTTGGGTGCTCCCCTGTGGCCTGTACGTGAACCGTCAGGGGAAACACCTCTTCCCTTGCCCCTCCCTCTTTCACCGGATTTCTTCCTCATTTCACTTATCCTTAAAGTACACGCTGACTGGCAGCAGTACAGTGGCAGTACAGAAATGCTATACAGTGGTGGGTGAGCGGTGTACCACTATTGTCAGCAGTGACACAGAGCACAATGCTATACAGTGGCGGGTGAGCGGTGTACTACTGTTCCCAGCAGACACAGAGTGGAAGTAAACACAATGCTATATAGTCTGGCTGAGCGAGCGGTGTACTACTGTTCCCAGCAGAATCAGAGTGGCAGTAAACAATGGTATATAGTCTGGCTGAGCGGTGTACACAGAGTGTCAGTAAACAATGGTATATAGTCTGGCTGAGCGGTGTACACAGAGTGTCAGTAAACAATGGTATATAGTCTGGCTGAGCGGTGTACACAGAGTGGCAGTAAACACAATGCTATATACTCTGGCTGAGCGAGCGGTGTACTACTGTTCCCAGCAGACACAGAACAGTAAACAGAATGCTATATAGTGTGGCTGAGCGAGCGGTGTACCACTATTCCCAGCAGACACAGAACAGTAAACAGAATGCTATATAGTGTGGCTGAGCGAGCGGTGTACCACTATTCCCAGCAGACACAGAACAGTAAACAGAATGCTATATAGTGTGGCTGAGCGAGCGGTGTACCACTATTCCCAGCAGACACAGAACAGTGAACAGAATGCTATATAGTGTGGCTGAGCGAGCGGTGTACCACTATTCCCAGCAGACACAGAACAGTGAACAGAATGCTATATAGTGTGGCTGAGCGAGCGGTGTACCACTATTCCCAGCAGACACAGAACAGTGAACAGAATGCTATATAGTGTGGATGAGCGAGCGGTGTACCACTATTCCCAGCAGACACAGAACAGTAAACAGAATGCTATATAGTGTGGCTGAGCGAGCGGTGTACCACTATTCCCAGCAGACACAGAATAGTGAACAGAATGCTATATAGTGTGGCTGAGCGAGCGGTGTACCACTATTCCCAGCAGACACAGAACAGTGAACAGAATGCTATATAGTGTGGCTGAGCGAGCGGTGTACCACTATTCCCAGCAGACACAGAACAGTAAACAGAATGCTATATAGTGTGGCTGAGCGAGCGGTGTACCACTATTCCCAGCAGACACAGAACAGTAAACAGAATGCTATATAGTGTGGCTGAGCGAGCGGTGTACCACTATTCCCAGCAGACACAGAACAGTGAACAGAATGCTATATAGTGTGGCTGAGCGAGCGGTGTACCACTATTCCCAGCGGACACAGAGTGGCAGTAAACAGAATGCTATATAGTGTGGCTGAGCGAGGTACACAGAGTGGCAGTAAACAGAATGCTATATAGTGTGGCTGAGCAAGCGGTGTACTACTATTCCCAGCAGACACAGAGTGGCAGTAAACAGAATGCTATATAGTGTGGCTGAGCGAGGTACACAGAGTGGCAGTAAACAGAATGCTATATAGTGTGGCTGAGCAAGCGGTGTACTACTGTTCCCAGCAGTGACACAATGACAGGGGGGACCCTGGCTAGCGTGGCTGGAGCGCGAACTACCCTGCCTGCCTACCCAAAGCTAAACCCACAGACAAATGGCGGAGATATGACGTGGTTCGGGTATTTATTTACCCGAACCACGTGACCGTTCGGCCAATCAGAGCGCGTTCGGGTCCGAACCACGTGACCCGTACGGCCAATCACAGCGCTAGCCGAACGTTCGGGGAACGTTCGGCCATGCGCTCTTAGTTCGGCCATATGGCCGAACGGTTTGGCCGAGCACCGTCAGGTGTTCGGCCGAACTCGAACATCACCCGAACAGGGTGATGTTCTGCAGAACCCGAACAGTGGCGAACACTGTTCGCCCAACACTACTCTCAATCTAACAACTAATAACACTGCACTACACAATATAACACAGTAATACTAACTACCTAACTACTAAGGCTAATAGCAGGCCAGCCAGCAGCAAGGAGCCTGGACTGTGTGCACACACAGCGCGCACAGACAAAGACACAGGACCTAACTAGCAGGCACAGGCAGCTGCTGCAGCTGAAAGACTGACTGACAGACTGACACTAACAAACTATACACAGACTAGCTAACTACAACACAGTAAAACAATAGTGCAGAGAAGGTGTTTAAGTGTAAACACGCTGGGTTTATCACTCAGGTAATGCACTTGCTTCAGCCAAACACACAGGAGTGTCTCTCTCAGTGGCAGTCAAGCAAGGACGATTCTCCTCAATATGGCCGCCCCTTATATACAGGAGGGACTGGCCAAGGTTCCCCTCTGTGATTGGTTGCTTGGGCTTAGGCTGGGAGCCCTCTGATTGGCTGAATGACATCATGGACGTCATCTCCATGGTAACAGTACCCTGGATCCGGATATCCGCATGATATCGGTGGAAAACCGTGCATGCGACCAACTATCCGCAGATAGCTATCCGGATTTTGGCCCAGGTATCCAGAATCCGGATCCGGTCGGATAGGCCTAAAAAGTTCGGATATCTGGGTCTACCTGGATATCCGGAATCCTGATGAGCAGCACTGCCCCCAATAGACTATTATTGATGATAAAGGAATGCCAAGGTAGCAGCTAATAGAAATATTCTCACAAGTATGGGTTGCCGAGTTCAGGCAACCACTTAAAGCACTTATGGGAATATTAGGTCTGTCCTCACTTAGGCTAAAAAGTCACTCTCTGTAGAAGGAAAGAAGGGGTGTTCACCCATCCACCAGGTGGATAACAATAATTGCAATGGAAACAAATGTGCTAGCAGAGTAAAAATTGATCATATTAAAAACAGATAAAAGTTGGGGGGCAAGGATGGACTTACCTCCCCAAATCCAAACACAACCACTATGTATGGTTTAACCACTTCAGGATCACAGTTTTTTTTTTCCCTTAAAAACCAAAACCCTTTTCACATTTCAGCGCTCCTCCCATTCATTCAGCGATAACTTTTTTGTTACTTATCATACTAAAATGATCTATATATTGTTTATTTTGCCACAAATTAGGCTTTCTTTGGGTGGTAGTTTTTGCTATGAATTATTTTATTTTATATGCATTGTAAAGGGAATAATAAGGAAAAAAAGAAAAAAAAACGATTATTTCTCAGTTTTCAGCCATTATACCCTGTAGTTTTAAAATAAAACGTGCTTCGATACATAAAACCCACACATTTTATCTGCCCATTTGTCCCGGTTATTACAATGTTTTAATTGTGTCCCTAGTACAATGTATGATGATCATATTTTATCTGGAAATTAAGCAGCATTTTTCCGTTTAGAGACTTTTGATACTATTTCACTTATTGCAAGACTTTTTTTTTTCAAAATTAACAGTAATATAGTCTCATGACATCCATATTAGAAAAATACCTAAGGTAACTATTTATGTAAAAAAAAATTAAATTTGTTATTATTTTTTTTTTTTAACAAGTGTTTTATTTCTGTACCTGTGGGGCAGTGTTGGAAGGGGTTAAAAGTAATAAAATAAAATAATAATAAACTTTCTATGTAAAACAGTATACCGGTATAATTAGGTGTATTTTTACTTTTTGGCCACAAGATGAGAACACGGAAGAACATCAGGTCTGAGAGCTTGTGTGACTTTATCAAGCTCTCGGAAGACACGGGAACGGTGATCAGGATTGAGAATAGAAGATTCTCACATCCCGATTACAGATGGAGGGGGCTGCGATAGTGGATCAAACGAAAACGGCGCAGGGATCGTGAACGCGACTGTAAGGTAACAGTACGCATATCTACCCCCCTGATCCGCACGTGAAGTTTAAAGGGGCGTAGATATGCGTACCAGAAATCCTAAAGTGGTTCAACAAGATTTCATTTGTATACCAGAACAAATTTTGCGGGGCTCTAGCCCATTTCCTCAGGCAATAATACAGATAGGAGTAACTCAGAGGCACTGTACTTGGCTACACAACTTCAGAGTTACTCCTATCTGTATTATTGTCTGAGGAAGCAGGCTAGAGACCCGCGAAACACGTTGCATTTGTTCTGGAGTACGAATTAAATCTTGTTTAACCTATTTTGGTTCCTGGACGTAGTTTCTACGTCCAGGAACCATGCGCGCTACCGCGCGCTCCCGCGGTCGATCGCGCGCGTGCACGCGCACTCCCGGCCGCGGATTCGGTAGCCAGGGAATCAATGTATCGGGCTATGGTGCCCGATCATTGATTCCTCTCCCCCGCTGAAAAAGCGACAGCTTCTCTCGGAAGCTGCGCCTTTTCTGGCCGTTCCCTCTCCGATGAGTCACTCTAAGCATGTGTTACGCTTAGAGTGACGTCATGTAAACAAACTCATGGCCGCCATCTTGTGGCCAAAAAGTAATACTACACCTGTAAGAAAAAAAAATACAAATTAACACACATTTACATTATAAATCTATTGTTTACCTCCCACCCTCCCAAAACTACCCAAATAAAATGTTTACTATAAAAAAAAAAAAACATTACAATAAAAAAAAAACATGTAAATATTTACCTACGGGTCTAAACTTTTTAAATATCAATGTAAAGATGAAATATTTCTATATTTTTTTTATTTTAAACTTGTAAATAGTGATAGATGCAAAATGGAAAAAATGAACCTTTATTTCCAAATAAAATATTGTCGCCATACATTGTGATAGGGACATAATTTTAACGGTGTAATAACCGGGACATATGGGCAAATACAATACATGAGTTTTAATTATGGAGGCATGTATAATTTTAAAACTATAATGGCTAAAAACTGAGAAATAATGAATTTTTCCATTTTTTTCTTATTCTTCCTGTTAAAATGCATTTACAGTAAAGTGGCTCTTAGCAAAATGTACTCCCCAAAGAAAGCCTAATTGGTGGCGGAAAAAACAAGATATAGATCAGTGCATTGTGATAAGTAGTGATAAAGTTATAGGCTAATGAATGGGAGGTGAACATTTCTCACGTGAAAACGACGGAACCTGAATGGGTTAAACCATACATAGTGGTTGTGTTTGGATTTGGGGAGGTAAGTCCATCCTTGCCCCCCCAACTTTTGTCTGTTTTTACCTATGATCAATTTTTACTCTGCTGGTGCCTCTGTTTCCATAGCAAAGATGGTGGATAATGACTGCCTCTGCCAAGAATCTAGGGTGTGTTCAGCAGCCCCGGATGCTAAAGCCAGCAACCAGTCCAACGGATTGATCCGGCCAAGGGGCAGCCAAGAGTATTGTTCTCCCCACTTATCCCATGTGTCCCATAATGTCACTTGTATGCTGCTCAGTCAACCGTTCAGTTGCTCCCCCTGCAAAGCAACAGTACATATCTCTAGCCTAAATGCTAGGGACACATCTGAACAGTGTCAGGCTTGCAATGTCACCAGAGGAATCTAGTTCCAATCCGTGCCAAGCAACATGCATTGTACATAAGAAGAAGGCGTAAAGGATACCAGAGCCAAAATAACCCCCATTCTTCTCTCTGTCCCTGCAGTCTACCCTAAATGCCCCATAAGGCAGCCTCTTCTGGGTCGCCGGAGTCAGGAACTACTGCACAGGCGCTGGCCGGGCTACTTGCATCCTATAGTGCGCCCCCATGGCCGTAAGCGCTCTGCGCATGCGCATGGCATAGTGACATCATATGCATGTGCATGTGCAGAGTGGTAGGCATCAGATCACCGTATATGCTTGCTCACCCCGTTTCTCTAGGTTATTTTAGCTTTATGCCTGATGCTTTAAGCTTAATGCTTAGTTTTCAGGTGACCCACTTTCTACCAGTTTCCTGCATATGAATACAGATCCGGAATGCCAGCCTATTGAAATTAACCTAATGTAAGTTTAAACCTTGGCCTCTTAAAGGACCAATGAAGTGAGATGGATTTGGAGGCTGCCATATTTATTTCCTTTTAAGCAATACCAGTTGCCTGGGTGCCCTGCTGATCCTCTACCTCTAATACTTTAGCCATAGACCATGAACAAGCATGCAGCAGATCAGCTGACTTTATTGTCAGATCTGACAAGATTATCTTCATGCTTGTTTCAGGTGTGATTCAGTTACTACTACAGCCAAATAGACCAGGAGCACTGCCAGGTATTGTTTAAAAGAAAATAAATATGGCAGCCTCTATTTACCTCTCACTTCAGTTGCCCTTTAAGTGTTTTTAATGCCACCTGTGTCCCCAATTGAGAACTATCCACTTACTTTGTGTCCTTGATGTGAAAATTATCCATAAGCCCGGAAAATAGGAGAAAGACTCAGCTAAAAATCAAAACCTACCAAGGTTGAAATACTTACCTGGCACGCTCGAAACTAAAATAAATGTTTTGGTTACTTTTACACTTAGGATTATGGGCAAGCAGATGTAGTATGTGAAAATGAAAAAAATGTATTTGAGTCTTTATAAAATTAGAAGGATACGCTCACTTTGTCAGTGAGTCCCACATTACCTTTTATGCAGTACCAGAATCCTTATTATTCATTTTCTGTTCTTTCCTATGTCCTGCTTCAAGTGGGAAAATAATATTTCTGTTAATTAAGAAAGCAAGTACTCAAGATGTGCAAAGTTCTTAACAACATGAGGATGAGGTAAGAAATGTAATTATCACTCTGAAAATGATATCCAAACTAAGATTACCTTGCCTTTAAAAGGGTTCCAACCTCTGTCTTGTTTATATTACCTCATGTTTTCTGATTGATAACACGTTTCCTTCATCCCTCTCTGCTCATGTATTATGTGTCAGAAGGGAAAAGGTGACATTTCAAGAAAGGAGCACCGTCATCTATTAGATTACAAATTGTGATATCAAAATAAAATGAAATTAAATAAATTGCTTATCTTCAGAAGAAGACACATTTTTTGGTTATTGTGAGACTAATTTATTGCATGGTTATTTTAAGGCAAAATTGCCAAGGCTTTCTTTCTGTCATCCATAGACTTTTTTTTAGCTTATCTTATTTTCAAAGTTCTTATACATATATAGACAGCAATAAGAGGTAAGACATACAGTAGCTCAAATTACCAGAAGTGCCAGAGGTGATGGAGCTACTGTGATAGCTTAGACAAGTTTACACAGGGAGTATAGCTGGGTGCCTAATTTAAAACGCCATTTGGAATATTAACATTCATGCACCATGGGGCTTGGGAGGACGTCCAAAGTCTAGCTATAAAACTACATTAACAAGTTGTTTCATTAGGGAATTCCTATATTTTTTGGGCCACCCACTACAATGCAGGATCGTATTGGGTTCATTTCTGCAATTTGGCATATGTATTTTCTAAGCTCCATCCAAAAAGGTCTCACTTTCCTACAGAGTAATATTAAAGTAAAGTGGACCTGAACTCAGAACTCCTCTCTGCTTTAAAAGATATGCAACAGAATAATACACTTTAAACAAAAAACATGTCTTTGTTACAGCTGATACAAATCCTAAAATACATCTGCACAGTTTCTACTTCCTGTTTCATGGAAGGAGACATATTGTTTACAGCCTGTGCTTTACCATTAGTGGTTAGACACAAATGAGGGGGAATTACACTGGCTAAACTTTTTAAATACATACAGGGTGCATTTCTGATATGTTTTCATTGTGTATGTGCAAGAGTTCAGGTCCACTTTAAGTAGTTTTCCTCCAAATCAAGAACACTATCTTCCCCTCTCCCCCAGTTAGTAACTCCCCCACCTTCTCTTATTCCCAACATACACACATCAACCTCCCAACCCCTTACACCCATACGTACAATAAAAAAAGAGGAAGCCCCAGGTATCACCCCAAGTTCTCAGCCTCTTGACCTCCCACCTTCCATGGCAAAGACTCAGGAGGTACTTTCTGGGCAAGGGGGTACCAGTCCTAAACTCTCTTTATTTATCTGAAAAAAAAAAATGCATTTTAAATCCTCACCAAGGGTGCCATCTCTCCTTCTGCCCCTCATGGTTGGATGGCCAGTGAGTTCCTCCAATCTCCATACTTCCTTTATTTCCATAACCCATTAATGCACCATAAGGGCTTTGGAGGACTTCCGATGTCTAGCTATAAAACTCAATACAGTAGAAGATTTGGAGTGGCACACCTTACCATATTGGGAGGGTTCATTTCTGTAATTTAGCATATGTATTTTCTAATCATCCAAAAAGGTCTCACTTTCCTACATCCCCAGAAGATATGCAGTATGTGCCCTCTCTCCATACCACATCTCCAGCACAATGGGTAACTATGCAGGGCAGTGGCGGATCTAGAGGGGTGCAAGCATGGCTAGCGCCATGGGCGACAGCACACCATGGGCGCCATGGCCGCCCCCATGCTGCCTGCCACCTCTGCATCCTTGCCGCTCCTTCCACTATGCCTCCGGTCCCCCGCGCCCCCCCCCCCCCCCGGTTCCTTCCCATCGGGGCCATGCTATTCGCCACCTGTATTCGCCACCTCCGCATCTTGTGCTTCCCTCCCATGCTAGATGCCCCCCGCGCCCCCGCCCGCCTGCTCTCTGTCCCTGCTGTCTAGTGATGGGCTGAACAGTTCACCTGGCGAACCTCTCTGGGCCTCTTACTACTTCCGGGTCGCAATGACCCGGAGTAGTACGCCTGCGCTGCCCGGCGGAGGGCGTCCTAGATTGAGCTCCTGTTGCCGGGCACTCTCTGCGCATGAGCGTGACGTCACTCATGACGTCACGCACATGCGCAAAGAGAGCCTTGCAACAGGAGCGCGATCTAGGACGCGCTCCGCCAGGCAGCGCAGGCGTACTACTCCGGGTCATTGCGACCCGGAAGTAGTAAGAGGCCCAAGGATTTAGAGATGTTCGCCGGCGAACGGTTCGGGAACCGTTCGCCACATCTCTACTGCTGTCAGACTTTAGTTTAGCGGCAAGAGGCGAGACAGAGAGGGCGCACTCCATACACCCGTCGCGTCACATGCAGAAGTGACGTCATCAACCACTTCCTGCATTTGAAGTGCACCGGGCGGGAAGTGTGCGCCCTCTCTGTCTCGACTCTTGCTGCTAAACTAAAGTTAGACAGCAGGGACAGAGAGCCGGTGGGCGGGGGCACGGAATACCGGTCACCGGAGGCATCTAGCATGGAAGGAAGGCACAAGATGCGGAGGTGGCGAACATCTAACTCTAAGGTCCAGGAACAGAGAGCCGGGAATGTGGTAGAGGTGAGCAGTCCATACCTTCTCCTTATAATCTAACCCCTGCTGCATTCTGCTGTATGTCACCACAGGGCCTCGTTACTGCATTCTTCTATATGTCACCACAGGGCCTCCTTACTGTATTCTGCTATATGTCACTACAGGGCCTCTTTACTGCACTCTGCTATATGTCACTACAGGGCCTCTTTACTGCATCCTGCTATATGTCACTACAGGGCCTCTTTACTGCATTCTGCTATATGTCACTACAGGGCCTCTTTACTGCATTCTGCTATATGTCACTACAGGGCCTCTTTACTGCATTCTACTATATGTCACTACAGGGCCTCTTTACTGCATTCTGCTATATGTCACTACAGGGCCTCTTTACTACATTATGCTATTCGTCACTACAGGGCCTCTTTACTGCATTCTGTTATATGTCACTACAGGGCCTCTTTACTGCATTCTGCTATATGTCACTACAGGGCCCCTTTACTGCATTCTGCTGTATGTCAATACAGGGCCTCTTTACTGCATTCTGCTATATGTCACTACAGGGCCTCTTTACTGCATTCTGCTATATGTCACTACAGGGCCTCTTTACTGCATTCTGCTATATGTCACTGCAGGGCCCCTTTACTGCATTATGCTATATGTCACTACAGGGACTCTTTACTGCACTCTGCGATATGTCACTACAGTGCCTCTTTACTGCACTCTGATATATGTCACTACAGGGCCTCTTTACTGCATTCTGCTATTATATCACTACAGGGCCTCTTTACTGCATTCTGCTATATGTCACTACAGGGCATCTTTACTGCATTCTACTATATGTCACTACAGGGCCTCTTTACTGCACTCTGCTATATGTCACTACAGGGCCTCTATACTGAATTCTGCTATATGTCACTACAGGGCCTCTTTACTGCACTCTGCTATATGTCACTACAGGGCCTCTTTACTGCACTCTGCTATATGTCACTACAGGGCCTCTTTACTGCACTCTGCTATATGTCACTACAGGGCCTCTTTATTGCACTCTGCTATATGTCACTACAGGGCCTTTTTACTGCATTCTGCTATATATCACTACAGGGCCTCTTTACTGCATTCTGCTATATGTCACTACAGGGCCTCTTTACTGCATTCTACTATATGTCACTACAGGGCCTCTTTACTGCACTCTGCTATCTTTCACTACAGGGCCTCTTTACTGCACTCTGCTATATGTCACTACAGGGCCTCTTTACTGCATTCTGCTATTTGCCACTACAGGGCCTCTTTACTGCATTCTGCTATATGCCACTGCAGGGCCTCTTTACTGCATTCTGCTATATGTCACTGTAGGGCCTTTTTACTGCATTCTGCTATTTGTCACCACAGGGCCGCTTTACTGCATTCTGCTATATGTCACCACAAGGCCTCTTTACTGCATTCTGCTATATGTCACTACAGGACAGGACCTCTTTACTGCATTCTGCTATATGTCACTACAGGGCCTCTTTACTGCATTCTGCTATATGTCACTACAGCGCCTCCTTACTGCATTCTGCTATGTCACTACAGGGCCTCTTTACTGCATTCTGCTATATGTCACTACAGGACCTCTTTACTGCATTCTGCTATATGTCACTACACGGCCTCTTTACTGCATTCTGCTATATGTCACTACAGGGTCTCTTTACTTCACTCTGCTATATGTCACTACAGGGCCTCTTTACTGCACTCTGCTATATGTCACTGCAGGGACTCTTTACTGCATTCTGCTATATGTCACTACAGGGCCTCTTTACTGCATTCTGCTATATATCACTACAGGGCCTCTTTACTGCATTCTGCTATACGTCACTACAGGGCCTCTTTACTGCTTTCTGCTCTGTCACTACAGGGCCTCTTGCTATCCTTGTAATTTGCTTGTGTGATTCCATCCACACTTTTGGTGGTATAATAACAATGTATAATATTACAGAATCACGTTTTATTATTCACAATTCACTATTCTGCTCAATATAGGCTGGTTTCCTTTACATCACAGGAGGCTGATTTCTGGGACTCTTGTATGAAGCAATGCTTGGCATTAGTGAAGTGATGATGTTACAGTAGCAGGATATCCAGAATTAGATGCTGTTAGACTCTGTTGTCTCATCTATCTTACCATCACAGGGAAATCATTTAGTTGTGATTTATCATCGGAATCATTTGTCATCTGCAATGCATTTGCTAATTCTGTTACAGGGGTGCAGGTATGCCTTGTGTGGGGAGGGGGGGATCGGGCTTGCTGTGCAAGAGGAGCTTACAATCTAACTTCTGCCGCACTTGGCTACCTAATTATTTGATCTTGATGCCCCTGACTGTAATGCTTATTGTGAGACACCTGGTTACTGAATTATTGCATCTGGAGGTGTGTAACTACTTAATAAAAACTACTAATTAAAAATGTAATTGGGGGCAGTGACTACTTGATTAATTATCTGGAGGCATGTGACTACTTGGTGGGGGGGGCGCAATCTCAGTGTTTGCCATAGGCGCTATATTGCCTAGATACACCTCTGATGCAGGGACATCCTGCTCACTCTATCCTGGGTGTAGTACCACCTTGAGAAGATCACCTTGAAAAGATCTTATAACCTGCTTCCTGCCCCTTCGTCGACAGAGTTGAATTACTAGGCGTAGCCAATACTTTCGCCCATTGCCCCTCCTAGAATTTCCTACACATATCTCTCTCCTAACTGGAACATACCTTTGAGGCTTGATCTTCTAGCCCGTTGAACAGAGAATAGACCTGGGGGTTTGTATTTTTTATATTGGGATCCATTCCCCATCTACCACGAGATCCCTTGCCCTCAAATCCTGTTCTTCTCTCCAGTTCGGGTAATTTAATGGGTTTAAACCGAACAGAAAATTACTATTATTTAGGACTGGAAGTAGTGGTGTGGGCCACGGGGAGAGCTTAACCTTTTTTCTACATTTTCAAAGTCTGCCAATATATATATATATATATATATATATATATATATATATATATATATATATATATATATATATATATATATGTGTATATATATATATATATATATATATATACCTGCATAATTTTTACAACTAACAATCACTCATAGCATTATAATTATTAGTTTATATAGCACCAGCACCTTTGCTGTTGCTGTACAACTACATACAGGGTATAAGAATACAAAATACAAAATACACGCACATTACACAGCATTAAGAAACAAAAAGGGGAAGAAAACCCTAGCCAGAAGGCTTCACAGTCTAAAGGTTTAAAGGCTAGGACAGTAGGTAAGGGGAAGCTGTTTATGAAATGGTAGAAATGGTAGTCAGTGGTCAAAGAAAGTACGCTTCCCTGTGGAGGTACATTTTCAGATTGTACCTAAAAGGGGTAAGTGTGTCTGAATGGCGGACGTGTTGAGGAAGGGTGTTCCAGAGAATGGTATCTGGAAATAAGTTTATTTAGGTCAAAACGAGCTAGGTTGTGGAAAGCTTTGTAGGTGAGAGTCAGGATTTTAAATTGTATCCTTTGTGTAACTGGCAGCCAGTAAAGGAACTGACAGAGGGGGTAAGGCTGGAGAAGCAGAAGGAGAGGTGGATGAGTCATGCAGAGTTCATGATGGACTGTAGAGGGGCTAAACAGTTGGCGTGGAGGCCGCAGAGCAGAGAGTTGCAATGGTCTAGTCATGAAATAATCAGAGTATGCACCAGAAGTTTGGTAGTGTCCTGTATGAGAAATTACCATTTCAGTCTTGTCCATATTGAGTTTTAGAAAACAGGAGGACTCCCCCTACAACGGAGTCAGTAAGTCTAATGTGACTGAAAATAGACACATTTACTAGGATCAATAGCTTCTTCCAAATAGCTGCGCTAGGCTTGTTGTGACAAATACCACTTTTTTTTTTATCCCAAGGTTCAACACATAAACTTGTTTCAGAAGATTCATATGCCATATTATATGGCACAGCTGTTAGTGTTTTATTTTCAGCCTTTCAAATAAAGTATAGACTATTTATTTTATTTATTAATTGTATTTATAAAGCGCCAACATATTACGCAATAATAAGCAATAATGGTGGCATTCAAAAACATTGAGCAAAAATAAGAGCTCTTCAGCTCAACACCCATGAAGCCAGTTGACACAAATGATAAGCCCAATATGAACATATTATTTTTTAGTACTGCATATTTATAAATTGGGGAAAACCAGAGAGGCGATGTCAAGGTCAATATCGATAAATAAAAGATTTTTGTGTTTTCATGAATTTTTACCATATTGCAAAAATGCTATGTATTTTGGCAAACATTTTCTCAATATCGAAAAAGCCATTTTCGATGTGAAAATGACTGGCGAAAATTTGCGAGCAACACTGATCCTGGCAGGTGTAGTGCTTTGGTAAACAAAGCTGAGGGTAACCCACAGGCTAGACTAGTCGCATTCTGTCTATTACCAGCCCCTATGCTTGGACATGGAGCTGGTATTAAAATGCTAATAGACAACTATTTTGAATTATTGAAACAAGAACTTTGGAACCATGATGCTAGTTCAAGACTAAGAAAATATGTATCTAAAACTGACAAAAGGTGTTATGCAAATGTTAAAAACTAATTCAAGTCAATTAAGAACTGTAATGATATATATATATGATATATATATATATATATACAGTATATATATATATATATATATATATATATATGTATATATATATATATATATATATATATATATATATATATATATACCGTATATACTCGGCTATAAGTCGAGAAATTTAGGACTGACTCAAAGTTTAAAAGTGCGGGGGTGGACTTGTACGTGAGTAATCCTAAATTTCTCAACTTATAGCCAATATGCCAGTGTGCCCCCTCCGTCCCACCCACCATCACCCAATGGGAGCCGTCTGCATTAATGCCCTACTTGCGCTTTGTAATCCTGTGGCAAAGTGATTCCCACAGCAGAAGCAGTCACCCCTCCCCCATCAGTGTGCGCTGGTTTATCTCTTCTCCTTTCACTCGCGCTGACCTCCGTGCTTTAGCGTAGCCCCGCCTCCTGATGTCAGAAGACGGAGCTACGCTAAAGCACGGAGGTCAGCGCGAGTGAAGGGAGAGAGGAAGCAGCGCACGCTGATGAGGGGTGAAGCCTTCTGCCGTGGGAATCACTTTGCCACAGGATTACAAAGCGCAAGTAGGACATTGATGCAGACGGCTCCCAGGATTACAAAGCGCAAGTAGGAAATTTATACAGAGGCTCCCATTGGGTGATGGTGGGTGGGAGAGGGTAATTATAAGCCTCAAATGCTTGGGTGATGGTGGGAAGGAGGGGTGCAATGGAGACAGGGTCAGGGACCCCTATGGATGATGGTGGGTGGAAGGGGTGATTTAGAGGCAGCAAACATGTGGGTGATGGTGGGTGGGAGGGAGGTGGTAATTAAATGCATCAAGTGTTTGGGTGATGGTGGGAGGGAGGGATGGGGGAATTACAGGCAGCATGGGTAGGGAAAATGAAAAATTCCAGCTTATGAGGGTCAAATATTGGGGTCGACTTATAAACGAGGTCGACTTGTATCCGAGTATATATGGTATATATCAGGGGTCTAGTTCTGGGAAAAGAAGTGAGTGGACTCACCTAGAAAACAAAAAATGGGCATGGTCAAGCATAATGTGGGCGTGGTCATGGGTGGGGCCAAATATACATGACCTTAGCAGTGATGTAAAAGGAAAAGGTCTGCCGGGGAAGTTTCAGCTCTGCCGTAGTGTATCCCCCCAAAATAGATGTAATCTGACAGCATTTCACCAAAAAGACACATAATCTGGTAGAAGTTCCTCCAAAATACAGATAATATGGCAGTGGTTCCCCCAAAATAGATAATGTGGCAGCCGCAGTTCCCCCAACATACACAACTTGGAAGCAGTTCCCCAAAATATGCGAAACCTGGCAGCGGAACACCCAAAAATACATATAATCTGGCAGCAGTGGTCCCCCAAAAATACACAATCTTATGTGCCCAGTATATGTAGTCAGGGGATATATCTGCCCAGTATATATGTAGCCAGGGGTATATGAGCCCAGTATATGTAGCCAGGGGGATATGTGCCCAGTATATGTAGCCAGGGGTATATGTGCCCAGTATATGTAGCCAGGGGTATACGTGCCCAGTATATGTAGTCCGGGGTATATGTCCCAATATATGTAGCCAGGGGTATATGTGCCCAGTATATGTAGCCAGGGGTATATGTCCCCAGTATATGTAGCCAGGGGTATATGTGCCCAGTATATGTAGGCAGGGGTATACATGCCCAGTATATGTAGCCAGGGGTATATGTGCCCAGTATATGTAGTCAGGGGGTATATGTGCCCAGTATATGTAGCCAGGGGGTATATGTGCCCAGTATATGTAGTCAGGGGGTATATGTGCCCAGTATATGTAGGCAGGGGGTATATGTCCCCGGTATATGTAGTCAGGGGTATATGTACCCAGTATATGTAGTCAGGGGGTATATCTGCCCAGTATATATGTAGCCAGGGGTATATGTGCCCAGTATATGTAGCCAGGGGTATATGTGCCCAGTATATGTAGTCAGGGGGTATATGTGCCCAGTATATGTAGCCAGGGGGATATGTGCCCAGTATATGTAGCCGGGGGGTATATGTGCAAAGTATATGTAGTCAGGGGGTATATGTGCCCAGTATATGTAGCCAGGAGGTATATGTGCCCAGTATATGTAGTCAGGAGGATTTGTGCCCAGTATATGTAGCCAGGGGGTATATGTGCCCAGTATATGTAGTCAGGGGGTATATGTGCCCAGTATATGTAGCCAGGGGGTATATGTGCCCAATATATGTAGTCAGGGGGTATATGTCCCCAGTATATGTAGTCAGGGGGTATATGTGCCCAGTATATGTAGTCAGGGGGTTTATGTGCTCAGTATATGTAGTCAGGGGGATATGTGCCCAGTATATGTAGCTAGGGGGTATATGTGCCCAGTATATGTAGTCATGGGGTATATGTGCTCAGTATATGTAGCCAGGGGGTATATGTGCCCAATATATGTAGTCAGGGGGTATATGTCCCCAGTATATGTAGCCAGGGGGTATATGTGTCCAGTATATGTAGCCAGGGGGTATATGTCCCCAGTATATGTAGTCAGGGGGTATATGTGTCCAGTATATGTAGCCAGGGGGTATATGTCCCCAGTATATGTAGTCAGGGGGTATATGTGCCCAGTATATGTAGTCAGGGGTTTATGTGCTCAGTATATGTAGCCAGGGGGTATATGTGCCCATTATATGTAGTCAGGGGGTATATGTCCCCAGTATATGTAGCCAGGGGGTATATGTCCCCAGTATATGTAGCCAGGGGGTATATGTGTCCAGTATATGTAGCCAGGGGGTATATGTCCCCAGTATATGTAGTCAGGGGGTATATGTGCCCAGTATATGTAGCCAGGGGGTATATCTCCCCAGTATATGTAGTCAGGGGGTATATGTGCCCAGTATATGTAGCCAGGGGGTATATGTGCCCAGTATATGTAGTCAGGGGGATATGTGCACAGTATATGTAGCCAGGGGGTATATGTGCCCAATATATGTAGTCAGGGGGTATATGTCCCCAGTATATGTAGCCAGGGGGTATATGTGCCCAGTATATGTAGCCAGGTGGTATATGTGCCCAGTTATGTAGTCAGGGGGATATGTGCCCAGTATATGTAGCCAGGGGGTATATGTGCCCAGTATATGTAGTCAGGGGGTATATGTGCCCAGTATATGTAGCCAGGGGGTATATGTGCCCAATATATGTAGTCAGGGGGTTTATGAACCCAATATATGTAGTTAGGGGGTATATGTCCCCAGTATATGTAGCCAGGGGGTATATGTGTCCAGTATATGTAGCCAGGGGGTATATGTCCCCAGTATATGTAGTCAGGGGGTATATGTGTCCAGTATATGTAGCCAGGGGGTATATGTCCCCAGTATATGTAGTCAGGGGGTATATGTGCCCAGTATATATAGTCAGGGGTTTATGTGCTCAGTATATGTAGCCAGGGGTATATGTGCCCATTATATGTAGTCAGGGGGTATATGTCCCCAGTATATGTAGCCAGGGGGTATATGTGTCCAGTATATGTAGCCAGGGGGTATATGTCCCCAGTATATGTAGTCAGGGGGTATATGTGCCCAGTATATGTAGCCAGGGGGTATATCTCCCCAGTATATGTAGTCGAGGGGGTATATGTGCCCAGTATATGTAGCCAGGGGGTATATCTCCCCAGTATATGTAGTCGAGGGGGTATATGTGCCCAGTATATGTAGTCAGGGGGATATGTGCCCAGTATATGTAGCCAGGGGGTATATGTGCCCAGTATATGTAGTCAGGGGGTATATGTGCCCAGTATATGTAGCCAGGGGGTATATGTGCCCAATATATGTAGTCAGGGGGTATATGTCCCCAGTATATGTAGCCAGGGGGTATATGTGCCCAGTATATGTAGCCAGGTGGTATATGTGCCCAGTTATGTAGTCAGGGGGATATGTGCCCAGTATATGTAGCCAGGGGGTATATGTGCCCAGTATATGTAGTCAGGGGGTATATGTGCCCAGTATATGTAGCCAGGGGGTATATGTGCCCAATTTATGTAGTCAGGGGTATATATGTCCCCAGTATATGTAGTCAGGGGGTATATGGGCCCAGTATATGTAGTCAGGGGGTTTATGTGCTCAGTATATGTAGCCAGGGGGTATATGTGCCCAGTATATGTAGTCAGGGGGTATATGTGCCCAGTATATATAGTCAGGGGTATATATCCGCAGTATATGTAGTCAGGGGGTATATGTGTCCAGTATATGTAGCCAGGGGGTATATGTCCCTAGTATATGTAGTCAGGGGGTATATGTGCCCAGTATATGTAGCCAGGTGGTATATGTGCCCAGTATATGTAGTCAGGGGGATTTGTGCCCAGTATATGTAGCCAGGGGGTATATGTGTCCAGTATATGTAGCCAGGGGGTATATGTCCCCAGTATATGTAGTCAGGGGGTATATGTGTCCAGTATATGTAGCCAGGGGGTATATGTCCCCAGTATATGTAGTCAGGGGGTATATGTGCCCAGTATATGTAGTCAGGGGTTTATGTGCTCAGTATATGTAGCCAGGGGGTATATGTGCCCATTATATGTAGTCAGGGGGTATATGTCCCCAGTATATGTAGCCAGGAGGTATATGTCCCCAGTATATGTAGCCAGGGGGTATATGTGTCCAGTATATGTAGCCAGGGGGTATATGTCCCCAGTATATGTAGTCAGGGGGTATATGTGCCCAGTATATGTAGCCAGGGGGTATATCTCCCCAGTATATGTAGTCAGGGGGTATATGTGCCCAGTATATGTAGCCAGGGGGTATATGTGCCCAGTATATGTAGTCAGGGGGATATGTGCAC